>NW_017304258.1:166814-182582 GCF_001594115.1 Trachymyrmex septentrionalis | reverse complement strand
AGTTATCACATTATTAATTGATTCTTAACTATAAAGAAGAAGATCGTTTCCATTCACGGTAAGGAGAAACAGGAATGTGCAGGTTTCAAAGTTATTGTGACAAGCAAATGATGTCATAGAAGGGAGAAAAAAAAATATTTTGGGATTGTGGAGGAAACCCAGAAAGAAATAGAGATTAGAATCATAATTTTTAATTATTCAATTTTTATTTTAATAATTTGATTAACTTATTTGAGGAAAAGAGATGCGCGCCTTTTTATTGTGTATAATTCTAAACCGCTGAATAGAGGCACGGAAAAAAAAGACTGAAAATAATTGAAAAAATTCAATAATATATTTAAGTATCATATTATACATTTTTTTATAAAATATTAATTTATTTCTTACTTTAAATGTAACGCAGTGTATACAATTTTGTGTAAAACGCACGTTATTAATTCACATTCCATGATTGATGTTTCGTCATAAACTTCACGCAATTTCTTAATGCATCACATTTATTGTTATAATAATACAATTTTGGCGTATAGTAGTCACAAAGTGTTGAAATGTATTCTCTCGCACGCGATTTTATTTAAAAAATATGATATTTATTTTACGACCTTTATAATGCGATTTTACAGTAGAATGATACGAGCACAATTTTAATGATATTTTAATGATATATGTCAATCAGCCGAACGCACTTTCTTATTAAGTAATTCAATATCACAAAGATAATTAAGAAGGAATGATAAAGAGATTAGAAAAAAAATAAATTTTTAAAGAAATATATTTTTTCATATGGATTTATTTAATGCAGCATATACCATATAATATAATTTAAACTATAGATTACTAGTCCATATTCTATAATAGAATTTTTATCATAAATTTTATGCAAAGTGTTTTCAGCATCGCGTTCATTAGTAATTTATAATTTTGTCTTAAAAATTATATAAAATATTCAAATTTTTTAACAACACCGTGCGTACATTAACTTAGTTTATAGTACACATGCTCGACACGTTGATCAAATAAGAAAAGTAGGGTTGTTGGTTTCATGTACAAACATGTATTATACAATGATAATTTTACGTTTCTCATATCACATATTTTAATAAGTTCTACATTCAGATCTGGAATCGGTGGTGGATATGTATGAAAAGTTGTATAAGAAGATGCGCTGTAGAAAAAAGAAAACGTGTATAATAAATGGACCTTAAAAAAATACATAATGTATAAAATGTATAAACAAAATTTTATAAAAATTAAATAAACTTACCGTCTCTCGCACGCTTCGTTCTGTTGAATTGGAACGTAATAGTTCGTAGCGTGAGAAGTTTCAAGGGAAGTATACTCTGATACAGTAGAAGCAATCTGCTCTACGTAATAGGAGAGGTCCACAAAGCGACTGATGTAATAAGACTTATGTATTATAAATCTTTAAAAAAAAAAAATTTTTTTTAAACAGCAATCCCTATCACAAATTTTCAGAAGCTTCGCATTCCACTGAACCTTCAGCGTATGTAGTGAGCCAACTGAATCAGTAACATCGCCATAAGTCCTTCTAATTAGCTCACCATTTCACATTTTTTAGCAACATATCCAAGTTATTATCGAAAATTATTATTTTCGCAAGAATTATTTCAATTTCGCCTCTATGTGTGTGCGATGTTACTTTAATATAGATATCATAATTATATTTTATGACATCGAAATAATATATTTTCCACAACATCTATGTACGGATAAGTTCCGCTGTATGTTCCAACAATAACATTATGAATCGTTCAATGACATGTAGGAAGTTTTAAATTTACGTAACATTAAACTTCGAATCACATACATTGATATGTTTATATATCTGCTATGTCTTATGCTTGGTACACCATGTATTACTACGAGTAAGCACGTTTCAAAATCCAAGTTCTACTGCAACTCAAATGTATCATCGACGAGCAATATTGTTTAGCCATTTCACATAGAGTAACATAAATATACAATTCTAGTTTAAACGTGTATAATATCCTCGTAAACATTCATTTTTTTAATGCAATGACTGTGGCGGTACTATTCACTGAGTGACTAATGTATTAGAACTTTCTTTCGTTCATGCATTTTCAATTTTCAATTTTTATTTTTTTTTATTTATTAATTTTTTCTTTTAGACGATGTATTTAATGTGGAATTTTACTTATGTTTACAAATATGCAATTAATTTTGTATGTAATTCTTGCTTGTTAAGTCTACATTAAATTATGCAATGACAATATGATTGGAAACAAGACCGTCTATATAAATATTAAGACTTTAAATACAAAGCGCCTTTTCGGTCGAGTGTTAAGATGTTGAACTACTATCTAATATACATTCAATTAAATTGAATTAATATTTCAGAAATAAATTGAGAGCCGATGAATTTATCGGATTTACACAATCAATCTGAAACAAATAATACCCCCCAAATTCTCCCAAATCTTAAAAAACTGTAATAAACTTATTGCGAAAAATATTGCCTCGGCCGGGAGTCGAACCCGGATCTCTCACATTCCGTGTGAGCGTCCTGAGCCTTTAGACTCATAAGTTTATTACAGTTTTTTAAGATTTGGGAGAATTTGGGGGGGATTATTTGTTTCAGATTGATTGTGTGAATCCGATAAATTCATCGGCTCTCAAGTTATTTCTGAAATTTTAATTCAATTTAATTGAATGTATATTAGATAGTAGTTCAACATCTTAACACTCGACCGAAAAGGCGCTTTGTATTTAAAGTCTTAATATTTATGCAATGACATATAAGAATACACTTTGACGATATCGAATCATTTTCTTTTATATTTGAGAAATCAGCGTCAGTAACAGTAAAGTCCATCTGTTCTCTTTTCAAAAATGAGTTTAGGTAGTATATTCAATGTGAACTTTTACATATCTTTACAAATATAGTATTAGTTATTCTCAAAGTAATGTTATAACGAATAATATATTTCCATACAGATGTACACCGGTATCTAAGTTGTCTTAATTGCAAAGAATTCATTACTATCTTTAATGTTACAAACATTATCATATCTTCTTAAAGATATAAAAAACCCCATATTATTGGTCAACTGATCCCTTAGATAAAAATAAATACTTTATTTTTTTGAACGTTTGCACGCTCTATGTTCACAATATCAAAAGATTGCTTAATAACAACAATCATTTATTGTTATAATAGAATTAATTAAATTGTTGCAATATGGTTCTGTCTCATTATTGTGATCAATCATAAACTTTCTACTGAAACAAATAAATTTGTGATAAATTCGTAACATTAGCTATACCGTTTCTAATATATTTCATACAATTATACATTATTAATTTTGTCCCTTTTTTTATTGTCTTTATTTTTATGTTATATCTTCATTTTTTTTTGCATGTATCTTGTAAAATTTAATTACCTTATTTACAGGAAATATTAATTTTATTTATAAAAGATTTTTGTCTCTAATTTGACATGCTTAATAAAATAAACTTCACCAAAAAATAATATATGCATGCGCATGTATATGCTATAAATCGTATAAAATAAATAAATTTTATTTCCATTAATTAGATAAATGAAATCCTATAATCGACTAAAGCTGATCTTATTACCTAAATATTTCATTATCAGTGAATTTATACAAGTATACTAGACGATTCTGTAAACTATGTATTAAAAAAAATCCTCTTCAATCTTGAAAGTTATGGCTAGAATTATAATAGTATTAATAGTATTATAAAATGTTATATTATAATTGTGTGTTCATAAATGTCCCCTTAAAAAACGATGTTCACTCACTAGTTGTTGGTTTTCAATATCATTCAAAGCGCGAACTATTCACATAATAGAAGCTTCTATAATAGAAGCTTTCTCATAAATTTTGTGAAAAGTAACTACAACACTTAATTTACTGATAATACAATTTTTGGCGTAAAACGTTATTTAATTTCTTCACTTATATTTCAAAGTAAACGTGCTCCACGCAATATTTCAATTCGATCATAAAAACATAGTTGACGGCTTCATGTACAGACATGTACCAAGTTATGATAATTTTGCATTATATGCCACGCGTATTGTAACAAATTCTGCAATCAGAAAGATTTCAAAGATCCACGTGAAAAAACCAATTGCAGGGATCAAATAAACAAAATGACACACAATCATTATCGTATCTTATAGTTTGTAATATCATAATTTGACTGTATTTGTATTGAAAGTGATCCGATTAATATCCAGATGTTTGTAATGGATTGCTCAATTGTTATTAGTATTTTACTTATTCAACTTTTGAATGGTAATATTAAAAAAATTTAGATATGTTTATTCGCACATACAATATGTACGTGTGTGTGTACATATGTACATATTTAATTTAATTTAATTTTTAATTTAATTTTTAATTTAATTTATTTGTGTATTATTTACTAAATAATAAAGAAAATGACGACTACAGAGTTAAATGAGAAAAATTAAGTGTACAGGTGCACAAAATGATGAGGCACCAACAAAGTCTGCTGCTCTAACGCCTACCAGAAAATGAGAGTAAAAAATTTCAGTGTAAAAAGCGTAAAAGCGAACATAATTTTGCAATATAATACGAAAGTTGGATTACAGAATATAAAAACGTAACATAACATGACGTAGCATAAATTTAAGATATATTAATATTGAAAATTGAATACAAGACTGAATACAATAATAATAGTAGACAAGTATACTATTGTATATTGTAATTGTTATTTATGTTTTATGTTCGCTTTTGCGCTTTTTATACTATAACTCTTTACTCTTATTTTTTGGTAGGCGTTAGAGCAGCACATTTTGCTGATGCCTTATCATTTTGTAAACCTGTACGCTTAATTTTTCTCTTTTAATTCTATAGCTGTTATCAGGAATCGAGGGTTACGGGATACAACTATAATGCACCATACTTGTACAAAAGATACATGCTGAGAGACACAAAAGATGTTGTGTCTCTCTTTACAAATTTACGATTTAGCAATCAATAGCATTAGTAAAAAATAGGCCCATATTTCTATGAAGACAAACATTTCTAAACATAAATTTATTATTGCAGTCAATTTTATGCTTAATTCAACCTTTTTTTTGTTCAATCAGAATATTTATAAAGAAGTATTTGGTATTCCGATTCACCGTTATTGCTTATAATTGCAGACATTGCAAGATCTTGAAGAAGTGGCGATCACAAAATTACAAATACCACTACTATTTTATTTCCGATATGTTGATGACATCCTTCTTACACGTCCATTTAATACAATCAATATACTGAATATTTTCAATTCTCTACACACAAGAATACAGTTTACTATGGAGGTTAATGTTAGCGATAAAATGTATTTCTTTGATACAACAATTATCATCGATAATCAGAGAATCATTTTTGATACATATCACAAAGCAATCTTTTCTGGCAGGTTCCTCAATTTCTATTCGAATCACCTTCTCTGTCACAAAAGAAGCACAATTATCATTTTTTTAGACAAAATATTCTATCTATCATACTCTCACTTTTAACAAAAAAATTTGATCGACGCAATTCACACTTTTCTTGAAAAGTGTGAATAGTTGTCCTGTCTTCTTTATTTTTTCCAATAAAACAAAGATTAAAATTTCATTGAATAAAAATACTACACATAATTTACAAATCAAAGAAAAATATTAGGAGTATAAATAAGTTTCCGCCGTTTTTTATCAAAAATTAGGCATTTATTGTGAAAGAACGGTACCTAATGTTTTATTCGAAGAATTGTCCATCGCTAGCTACTAAATTTTCCCATCTTTCTGGCAGCATACGGATACCGCGTCGGAAAAACGCTTTATCTTTTGAAGCTATCCACGAATCGACCCAATTTTTGGTATCTTCATATGATGTGAAGTGTTGCTCAGACAGGGCAACCATGCGCCATCGATCGAAATAGGTAGTAATCAGAAGGAGCAATATCTGATGAATACGGCGGGTTGGGTAAAACTTCCCAATTGAGTGTTTCCAAGTAGGTTTTGACCGGCGCCGCAACATGTGGAGCATTATCATGCAGAAGAATAACTTTGTCCTGTCTGGGTGCGTTTTTCCTTGTGTGTTCGGCTCAATCTCATCAATTGTGTTCGATAGAGAGCCCCAGTAATGGTTTCGTTCGGTTTGAGCAACTCATAATAAACGACACCTAGCTGATCCCACCAAATACACAACATGAGCTTTTTCCCATGAATGTTCGGCTTGGCTGTCGATGTTGAAGCATGACCAGGTGGTCCCCATGATTTCTTCTTCTTTGGGTTATCGTAGTGGATCCATTTTTCATCACCAGTGACTACACGGTGCAAAAATCCCTTTCGTTTATGCCTAGCAAGCAGCATTTCACATGTGAAAAATCGGCGACTTCAGTTCATATGAAACCCAATTTCCTTGCTTTTGAATCATTCCCAACGATTTTAAGCGATATGAAATTGCTGGTTGAGTCACTCCTAATGTAAGTGCAAGTGTTTGGCACGAATCTTCATCCAATAATGCTTCCAATTCCGTGTCTTCGTATACTTTCGGCCTTCCGCTACGTTCTTTGTCTTCGACGTCAAATTCATCGTTCTTAAACTTTTGAAACCACTCACGGCAACTTCTCTCACTTAAGGCACCATATGCTTCTACAAGCAATCGATGCGCCTCAGCTGCAGATTTCTTCAAATGAAAGAAGTAAATCAAAAGCTCCCGCAAATGATGCTTATTCGGCTCAAAACTCGACATTTTCGCACGAAAAAAGATATAAGATGCTGATGCAAAATCGTTAATATTTCAAAGTTATGTTCTTGCCAGATATCCAACCTTACGATATGACGTTTTACAGCTGACAATTTTAACTATAACATACTGGTAGCGCCATTGTTTGTCAAACGGAGGAAACTTATTTATACTCCTAATATTTTACAATTTCTTATGTACATTCCATTATCAAAAAGTTTTCTAACATGTTTCATTGTAAATTAGCTTTCTCCATCACTAATACTTTAAAAAATTTTATTAAGAGAGGTAAAGATTGGAATTGCATTCGAATCAAAATGTTGCAATATATAAGATCTCATGTGATGATTGTGACGCCAGCTATGTTGGCCAAACCAAGAGAAAACTAGGTTGCGTGAACACATTTCGGACATTAATACAAAGACAGATTCTTCATCTGTTATATATCCGATCATCGCGTTAATTTTAATCAAAATTTCAGATGGAATGATGTGAAGATTTTAGACAGTGAATCTTCTTATAACAAAAGATTGATATGATTGATCTGAAATGATTTACATTAAAAGACAAAGTCGAAGTTTAAATAAACAAAATAATACGAAATCATTATCAGAATTCTACTCATTCAAATCATACAATCTCTTTCTCTCTTATAATTATAATATCTTTTTTTCCTCTCTATACATTCCCCTTCCTATGTTTCTTCTATCTATCCCCTCTCTTTATTCTTATTTTCCACTATTTTCTAATATCAACTTTTCTTCGCTTCTTTGAAAGTCATTTTAAATTTATTTTGTCTAATATGGTCGAAGATAAGAGACATTGATCGTTCTCTCGTCGCATTGTCTATTGTACTTTATTCATATTAATTTTTTTGGACTAAACTCTTAACTATAATTATGAAAGGTATTTTTCTTATTTAATTTTAAAGAATATTAATTAATTTCATTAAACAGATAGATTTACATTGTACATTTTATATTATACTTTCACTTTATATCAATATTGTATTGTTCTGTCATTCTTATAATCTTACATTATTATTATAGCTATAATGCGTTATTTTTCGTTCTGGACTCTAATATATAATCATATACAGATGTTTTTTTGTTTTTGTACAATTTTTCTAATGAGACGAGGATTCTGATACCAACAGTTTGATGTCTTGACATTGCGAAGTATATTTTCATTTGCCATCGAAAGTATACAGTATAAGTTTTTATCTTTCTGACGAATTCTAATATATGTATTTTATGTATGTTACTGTTCAACTAACAAGATGAAGATCCTTCTTAATTTATTGATATCAACAATTATATAATTATTCAATGCAAAATACAAGTTTAATCTTCGGTCGACTTTAAGTTATGTTTTTTACGGTTTATAGACCTATTTTGTAAATATTGATAATAATCCGATCGTGATCGAAACATTTGTTGTTGTTAGTCGACATGTTATTAAATTTTATATCTATTTTATTAAGAGTTTTACTTATCTTCTTTCTATTTATTTTTCTTTTAACTTGTTTTTAAATTATTGAGCCATTATACTATTATATAATTACAAAAGATACATTTAATGTGGCTTTTTCACACGGTTCATACAATCGACCTAAAAATAGCTTAAACATAAAAAGACTACTACAAGTGCGACGGACGCTACCGTAGGAAGAACATAGAAAGTAAGAAGCACATAGTGTAGAAACTTCATGTATAAAGATTATCTTCTATCTGGGTGTTACTAAATCTAGTTATAATGTCCATTAGCACACATGGATCCACTATTCTAACAGTTATCATGCTTTTTATTTTGTAAATAATGCACAAATAAATTAAATTAAAAATTAAATTAAATTAAATATTTACAAATGTACGCACACACATATTGTATGTACGAGTGAATGTATGTATGAATTTTTTTAACATTACTATTTGAAAGTAAATAATTAACATACTAATAACACTTGAGCAATTCATTACAAACATCTTAATCGGATCACTTTCAATACAAATACAGACAAATTATGATATTACAAACTATAAGATATGACAATGATTGTATGTCATTTTGTTTATTTGATTCCTGCAATTGCATTTTTTATGTAGATCTTTGAAATCTTTCTGATTGCAGATCTTGTTATAATACGCGTTGCATATAATGTGAAATTGTTATAACTTGGTACATGTCTGTACATGAAGTCGTCAACTGTGTTTTTTATATTTGAACTGAAACATTGCGTGGAGCACGTATATTTTGAACTGTGTCAATATGAGTAAAGAAATTAAATAATTTTTTATGCCAAAATTGTGTTATCAGTAAATTCAGTGCTGTAAGTACTTTTCACAAAATTTATGACAAACCTTCTGTTAGAATGTGAACAGTTTGCGCTTTAAATAATATTGAAAACCAACAACTAGAAAAAGAACATCGTTTTTCAAGGAGATATTAATACATAATTATGGTATAATATTTTATAATATAATATTATTAGGTACTAAACTTAGTTTTTGCGGTTTTTTTGCTTAAAAAAGTCATTTATCTCGATATTAAAAGCAAAAAATACATCAATCAAAGCCCTCGCTAGCTATACATCTGTCCCATCTTTGTGGCAATAAATGATTCCGCGACAATAGGACGATTGATCTTTCGAAGCAATCCATTTATCGATTCATTTTCGCACATCCTCATAATTTCTGAAGTGTGTATCCACCAAGTCGTGCTGCATCGATCGGAACAAGTAATAGTCTGAAGGAGTTAAGTCTGATGAATACGCTGGGTGCGGGAGAATTTCCCGCACTCACTTGAGCTGCATCAGTGTTTCCTTGACGGCTTTTGCAACGTGTGATCGAGCGTTGCGTGCAAAAGCATAACTGCTGACTACTGCTGGCCTTTTTTCTAACAATGCTTCGTTCAGACGGTTCAATTGTAATTGATATTGATCCCGTGATACTTTTGTTTGGTTTGATTACAGCTTGTAATAAATGACACTTTGCATATTCTACCAAATGCAGAACATTGCTTTGTGGCCATGGATATTTCGCTTTGGTGTAGATGTTGATGATTGGCCAAGATCCCACGACTTTTTGCGTTTGGGATTATTAAAATAGATTCACTTTTTATCGCTAGTCACAATGCGCCACAAAAAACTTTTTTTTTCTGTCTGGCGAACAGAGAAATACAGATGTTTAAGCGATTCGCAATGACATTTTCGGTTATGTACCATGTTTAATAACAAAGAAAATGGCACTGTTTGCTTAAATGAATATTTCGCACTGAATTTTATTGACAAATCCAGTAAGTCTAACCTCTAAAATGCAGCCAGCTTCAGATATCAAAGTAAATTACACCTACAACTAGCGTCATCTAAATGTGAACCGCGGAAACTAAGTTTAGTACCTAATATTAATACTGTTATAATATATTTCTAATCATGATGTGCGTTTCAAGACTGGACAGAACTTTATTGCATAGTTTATAGAATTGTCTAATGTACTTGTATAAATTCATACTGAAATATTTAGATAATAAGATCTTTATCTAATTGATGGAATTAAAATTTATTTACTTTTTTATAAAAAATACGATTTATAGCATATACATATGCATGCATACATTATTTCTTAGTAAAGTTTATTTATAAGCATGTCAAATCAGAAACAAAAATCTTTTATAAAAAAATTAATATTTCCTGTAATTAAGATAATTAAATTTTATAAGATATACATAAAACAAAAAATGAAGAAAATAAAAAAAGGGACAAAATTAATAATGTATAATTGTATGAAATATTATATATTTAGAAACGGTATAGCTATATAATGTCACGAATTTACCGTTATATTAGTAGAAAGTTTATGATTGATTACAATAATGGAAACAGAACCATAATGCAACAATTTAATTAATTCTATTATAGCAATAAATGATTGTCGTTACTAAGCAATCATTTAATATTGTAAACATAGACCATGCAATCGTTCAAAGAAATAAAGTATTTATTTTTATCTAAGGCATCAGTTGACCAAAAATGTTGGTTTTTTACCTTTAAAGAGATATCATAACATTTTTAACATTAAAGATATGCGAGTAATGAATTCTTTGCAATTAGGACAACTTAAATACTAGTGGTGTACGTCTGTATAAAAACATATTATTCGTTATAACATTACTTTGAGCAATTAACACTATATTTATAAAGATAAGTAAAATTTCACATTAAATATACTAAACTCATTTTTGAAAAGAGAATAGAAACAGACAGACTTCATTATCGCTGGCGCTGATCTTTCAGATATAAAAAAAAAAGATTTAATACCGTCAAAGTGCATTCTTATATGTGTATCATTGCATAATTTAATGTAGGCTCGATGGCAATTACACTGAAAATTAACTTGCATATTTGTAAACATAAGTAAAATTCCACATTGAATACATCGTCCGAAAAAAAATAAATGAATAAAAATAAAAAAAAATAAAAATACAAAATTGAAAACGCGTACACGAAAGAGAACTCTAATACATCAGTCACTCAGTGAATAGTTACGGCCGCAGTCATCGCATCAAAAAACGTCTGTGAGGATATAATTTAAACGTTAAATAAGAATTGTACGTTTATGTTACTCTGTGTCAAATGGATAAACAATATTGCTCGTCAATGACATTTGAGTCGCAGTATAAAGAACTTGGATTTCGAAACTTAGTCGCAGTAATACATGGTGTACCAAGCATAAGATATTGCGGATATATAAACATATCAATATGTGTGTGTTCGAAGTTTGATGATTGACGTAAATTTAAATCTTTTTACATGTCATTGTACGATTCATGGTGTTACTGATGAATCATACAGCGAAGCTCATCCACACATAGATGTTGTGAAACATATATTAATTTAATGTCATAAAATGTAATTATGATTGATAAGACTTCTTGTTAGCAGAGCGTGGTTGGATGGGTTGAGCCAGTAATTAAGTAGAAACTTATAAATGAACGTAATTTATTGAAAAGTAAATTTTATAATCCGCGAGCGTGCTGTCCTCTCATTTCGGAATTCAAGCAGAGACTGAGGGAGAGAGATCACTTAAACGGATATCGGTTAATTACGATGAGAGTCGAAGTTTTCCGAGCCGCGCTTGAGTCGAGTACAGTACAGTCACGCATAAAAGTATTGGGCTGTACACTCGAGTACAGAAACGCGCTGAACTCAAATACTTGTATTCTCAATAATGATATCTATATTGAAGTAAACATTGCACACACATAGAGGCGAAATTGAAATAACTCTTGATGCAAAAATAATAATTTTTAATGATAACTTAGATATGTTGCTGGAAAATGTGAAATTGTGAGCACTAATTAGTGAGACTTATGGCGACACTATTGATTCAGTCAGTTGGCTCACTACATACGCTGAGAATTCAGTGGAATGCGAAGTTTCTAAAAATTTGTGGTGGGGATCACTATTTAAATAAAGAGATTTACGATGCATAAGTCTTATTACATCAGTCGCTGTGTGGACTGCTCCTACTACATAGAGCAGATTGCTTTTACTGTTTCGGAATATATACTACGCTTAAAAACATCTCATGCTATGAATTATTACGTTCCAATTCAACAGAACGAGACAGTAAGTTTATTCAATTTTTATTAAATTTTGATTATACGTTTTATACGTTATGTATTTTTCTAAGATCTATTTACATGTTTTTTATTTTCTACCTCGTTGCATACCTCGTATCTTGATGAGGAGATATACATTGACATTGACAGTATATAAGTTTCCGCACATCGGGATCGTCGTGGGACCCACATCTCATGTAGAACTTACGATCTACGATAATAGAGGCAATCGCATAATCCTGTCTTATCCTGCGCGGAAGGCTTTCATTGAGAGACTTGCAGATGTTGGGTGATTAATGCAGTCAACTCTCATCATTATTATCACCATCGATTAAAAAATGTAGAACTTGTTAAAGTATGTGATACAAAAAACATAAAACTGTCATTGTATGGTAGGGGAGACCGAGGCACCATGAATCACAAAAATTTGAACGGAAAAAATACATTAAAATGTAAGATTTTTGGTTTCAACTTTTTTATATAATTAAGGGATAATATATATTTTAAGACAATAAAAATAATAGGCTTTAAATAAATTCTAAAAAATAATAAATAAAATGCTAATTTGAGCCGACACTGGTTATTAGCGTGTAATATATAATATCATTTATTCAAAGTGAATATTAAACGTATACGTTTCGACTTACGATCAAGGTCCTGTTCAGTACAAAAGATAAAAATTAACAAAATTACACAATGATAGCGCATACACGTATAAAACTAATAACATAAAAGAAGAAAAAACGCGTGGTGGTGAGTCCAAGTTAATCTTGGTCATTTAATTACTAAGTTAACTAAAAAGAAAAATATTTTGTTTTTAAAAAACGACAATTCTAAGAGTTAAAATAATTAAAAAATTACAAAATGCTAACAACAGAAAAAAAATGGAAAAAAACTTACATGACTATCAAGATTGAACTAATTATATAAAGTTTTTGTTGCACATGTTCCATTAAACTGTTCCATTTTCTATATAATGCAAATGTGAAATTAGAAAGATAATATAAATAACAGTAAAAAACAATTTTAATTCACTTACACGAAACAAATTTTTAAAGATATAAGACAACATAACTGTTTGACAGACAGATGTAAAATGAAAATAAAAGCAACAATGAATAACAGAACATGTACTTATAAAGAAAATAAGTAAAAATATAAATAATAAATAACGAAGTATAAACAATATAGATTGGAAGCATTACGTCTCCGAAAATAGATCAATATATAATGGATCTAGAGAAATTATATCGTTTTGCAAATTCAGGCCTTGTTTTTGTCTTTTAATGTGTATCATCTCTGATAATAATCTTTTATGTAGAATTTGCTCCTTATCTAAAATATGTATTTTGTCCCAATTAAAATCATGACCCAAGTCAATACGATGTTGCGTAATAACAGAATGTTGTATCGTGTTTCTGTTAATATAGTTCTTATGTTCATTAATACGCGTTTTAAGACACCTGTCTGCCCAACATAAGATGCATCACAATCCTTACAATCAATCTTATAAACAACATTGGATTGAGAAGAACGAGGTAGAACATCTTTCTGAACTTAAATGAATCTGTTTATTAATGTCTCTGTAAGCCATATGTAAAAATGGTACATTTTTTAAAAGCTTACTGATTTTCGTGGAAATATAAGGAATAAATGGAATACAGAAAAATTTTTTATTTTTATCATCCTCTTTGGTTGTCAATTGTTCATCGCTAATATTATAAAATTATCAACTCGATTGAAGAGGTCAAATTTTTTGTGAAGTCTTTTTTTAATAGTTGAAAATATTAAGTTTAGGGGACAGCCATTATTCAACAAGATTTTTATAACCAAATCAAAGTTCTTTTTATGGAAACACGGATGGGAAAGTAATAGGATTCTATCAATCAAGCCAATAATCGTGCCAATTTTTTGGCAAAGAGGATGTCACGAAAAATAATTCAGAAAGCGACCTGAAAATGTAGGTTTACAATATCAATCGAAAATAAGAGTCTCATCTTTTCTTATCAAGCAAATATCCAGAAAATTCAATGAATCTCCACCAATATCCATTGTGAATTGTAGTCGTGGATGGTAAGAATTAAATTTAATAAGAATCTCCTCAATATATGAGCATTGTCAATAGCTAAACAATGTCATCATCATACCTAACATAGAACAATGGTGTCACGGAAAGTTTATTTAACGAAACAGACTCTAAATCCTGCATGATTAAGACCGCTAGTATAGGAGATAATGGAGAGCCTGGGTACACCGAAAGTTTGTCTGTAAAATTTGTCATTAAACATAAAAGAAGTGGAATTCACAACTAATTTCAGTACTCTAAATTCCGTTTTCGAAATATTAGTGTTTTTTTCTATAAGATATCATCAAGAACTAGATCAATCGGTACATTAGTAAAAAGATATTACCTCCAAAGATAAAAGGGAGGCGCGCGCGCGCTTCAGCAGGAATTGTCAAATTTGAAATTTTTTTTGTCAAAAAATAGCTATTAATAATAGAACTATTAGCTGAAGGTAAACTCTTACTAATGATCCTATGTAAGAAAGATGCTAGCTTATGAAGAGGGCTTCCAACAGATAAAACTATGATTCTCAATGGACATCCAATTTTGTGGATCTTAGGTAATCCTACATAAGCTAATGGTAAAAATTGGTGTGGTACAATTTAGATTGTTATAACTACAGTCCGAAAGGTATCCGTAATACTTCCAACTCTTCAATAATAATTTCAATTTAGTAATAATTTTATTAACAGGGTTACGTCTTAAATTTTCGTAAGTATTAGAGTCTGCGAGTAACAATTCCATTTTTTCTATGTACTCATGTTTATCAAGTGCCACAACTACATTGCCTTTGTTCGCTCGTGTAAAAATAATATTAGGATTATTGTTTAAAAAAGTTTTTGTTGATCCAAAGAGAGACAGAATGTCAGAATTTTCAATTTTAATACGTTTGGAAACCTTTAATAATTTTCAGTAACGGAAATATTTTTCTAAATTCAGTGATTTTAGGAATTTTTAGCCTCATATAATTAAATTCGATGTGTTTAACAAAGTCGATAGTAGTAGACTTAATATTATAATTTGGAAGACAAAAATTTTCATCTAATTGTAACAATAAATGTACTTCATTGGATATTAAAGTACTGCTGAGATTTTTAAACCAAAAATCATTTATATCGGTAATTTTATAAGAAATATCTTTGTAATCTGAAGCAATTAAACTGGTTTCAATCAATTTTTCGATATCATTTAACTTCGGATTAAAGAAAACAGATTTTTTTCGAGCACATAAATTAGCAGTGTTACTCGCAGGTTCCGTACATTTATTACTCACGTAATAATATTTATATATATATATATATATATATATATGTATATATATAT
>NW_017304258.1:146344-166791 GCF_001594115.1 Trachymyrmex septentrionalis | reverse complement strand
AACTGAACTTTCTTTTTAATCTATAAGATTCAGTATTATAAAGTTTTTTAATTCAAAATTTCATAACCAGAAACACAAATTCAAAGCGAATAATAGTATTAAAAAATAGTTTGACTTTCTTATAAAGTTGGAACTTTCAGATGCTTTCAATTTTCGTAGATCTCTTCAATATGATTTATGTTATTTAAATTTAAGTATCACTAATATTCTGCCTTTCAATATTTTTAATAACTTTCTATGTTTGCAATCCATTTATTTAAAAAAACTTTATAATACTGAATCAAGGGACTGCATCAAAGGACTGCATTCGATGTATTAAATGCGGAGGTAGTGTCAAAATGTGAACACCATTTGCTTTTGCTAACTCGAAGACTAAACTTATGTGACTCTCATGGTTATCATAAATCAAAAGTGATAGGTTATCCTTCGTACTGTATAAAAATTTTATAAAATGTTGCATTGTTTGAACAAAGAGTTGAATATTCATCTAGCCTGATGGAGTTGCTAAACCCAAAGAGTTATATGGAGCATCAATTATCATGTGATCGCGGAAATTGACCCGAGGAAATATCAGAACAGGTGGTAAATAATTTCCATCAGCACGGATAATACAACATGTTGTAACGAGAACTCCTTTTTCCGTACTTGTTACTTTACATACAGCTTTGGAACCTTTCTCAGCTATTTTTTTCCACTATTTTGAACTGTTGTAGTTTTAGTTTCATCTAAATTATAAATTCTTGACGGATCTCCAAGTCGCGGCTTTTTTTTAATAATGTTTGATAGTTATCGAAAAAGGTCTCTACATTATGACGATTAAATGCCGTAGCTCGAGCCAAATTACATCCTTCTGGAGATCAATGTGACAAATTTGGCTATCTTTTAAAAAATCCTAACAATCAGTCTTCACCTGCTATTTTTCTCAACCCACGACGCAGGAAACTTAATTTCATTAGCAACAGCAGTTTCGTATGCTAGTTTACGACAGTCTTTTGTTGTCAATCCATAAAACCTTTAGCAGCACATTTTTAAATAATCAGCAATTAAATTTTCTTGAACATCAGTAAAAACTTTTTAATGGCTATAGTTTAATGTAAGTTCGAATTCTACACCAGGTGATTTTATAATTTCAATCTTGCGTCTCAGAGTTTCTCTTTTAACACCGCATCAATTAGCTACTTTTCTAATGCTACCTCCTTTAGCAACCAAATCAATTGTTTTTTTCATATCGATTTCCTCATATGTACCCTTAGAAAACCTTTTGTATTTCCTAACCATTTTTATCGTTTTCTAAAAAAATATAAAAAAATTTGTATTGCCCAATTTCATCACGAAAACTTAACCTATCCAGAAAAATTTGAATAGTCTGTACATAATCATATGTATAAAGAGATTTATCTAATTACATTTTTATCATAAAGACATGCGTAAAATACGATTACATAATTTTTTATGCATATACGATTCCGCAAATTGTTCTAAATTCCTGTTAGTATATGACTCATGATGCTCTGATATAAAAGATGGTGAAATATAACATCGAAGTAAACAATAAATGATTACCTGCACTGTAGAGAAAATGCAGAAAGATGTAGAATGTAGAATCCCGTATGTAACTCGTAATAACTATATCATACTTTATAGAAACAACATATAAGAAATTGTAAGAGGTAAAATAATCACTTTTGCACCATGTGATTCTTTAACGGCATGTGTACGGAAAGATAACGGAAGTGGATCACTGCCATCTAGATACATAGTATGAGTAACTAAATAACAATCATATACCCCAATTGCACCAACCTAAACATTCTGGATTTCTCTAAACAGTTAATGACCCATGATATCCCGTGACCCATGGAGCCCTGGTCTCCCCTACATGCTTGTACATGAAACCGACAACCGTACTCTTCTTATTTGAGTTCGAGCAATCTGTATTATAAAGTAAGTCAACGTTCACATGGTGGTAGAGAAAAATTCAAATATTTTGTATTATTTTTAAGACAAAATTATATTATATTATAAATATATAGTTCAACATCTTAACATTCAGATCGGAGTGGCGCTTCGTATCTAAGTAATGTATTTTAATATAAACGATCTTGTTTCCAATCATATTGTTTATATGCTCGCCTACAATGCGTGACTCTATACATATCGATTATTGCGAAGAATGTTACTAAGGTCTCGGTAATCTAAAGGGTTAGGACGCTCAAACGGAATGCAAGAGATCCGGGTTTTACTCTCGGCCGAGGCAATATTTTTCGCAATAAGTTTATTACAGTTTTTTAAGATTTGGGAAGTTTAGGGGGATTATTAATATTTCAGATTTATTGCGTTGAAAGTCCGACAACCATATCAGCACATAATCATATTTAAAATTAATTCATTTAAATGAATATATAATATATAATATAGTAGTTCAACATCTTAACATTCAGACTGGAGTGGCGTTTCTAAGTAGTGAAAATTATATTACTCTAATGAAAACACTTGATACTGAAAACACTTTGCACAAAATTTATGATAAGAACTCTACTATATTATAGAATGTGAACTAGTAGTCTATGGTTTAAAATATATTGTACATGCTGCATTAAATATTAGATAGGCTTCCGGTTGGACAGGTGAGTGGATAACACAGGAAATCTGCTAGTGAGGAAGATTTTAGTTGTTAACGATAAGAACCTTTCTGTAAGGGAATTCCCTACGGGGATTTGATTTGCAGGAGACGCGAGTCTTAAAAATCGGAGCTGGGCATTAATACAGCTCGCGAATACAACAAACGCGAGCGGAAAGAAGCAGGAGAGGGAAACCTAACCTCAATCGGACGAGCTGTCAACGACAGAGAAATTGGGCAGAGACATCGTTTCAGAGGAGGAAAGGAGGAAAGAGAAAACTCCGAGCCGGGATTTTGGCGAAATATCATCTGCCAGCCCGAAAAAGAGTTTTCGTCGTTTTGGCCGTTTCGAAAACCTGGCTGGGGACACACGAGAGCGGGCACGTGGCGAAGTGCTGCTGCTGAGCAGGTGCAAGAGGAAACGGAATTGCGACGGGTGCGACGCAATCAAAACTTGTGTGGATAACAGGTAAGAGAGAGAGAGTAAGAGAGAGAGAGAGAGTAGGAGAGAGAGGGAGAGTGAGAAGGAGGAGGATAGGAGGAATCGACACGCTCGACAGCATCAGTAGAAAGTACGGGTGTTCGGCGGGGTAGAGAGGAGGAAATGACAGAGAAGCCGGAGGAAAGAGTAGAGAAAGAAGAGACTTTCATAACGCCGCAGGAGGTAGTAGGAAATCGACTAAGGAATTGGGTTGAAAGCGGAGAGAAGTGGGGAGAAGGCTCGAGCGGGAAGGAAAGAACACAAGAACCGAAACAAGAAAAAGTGTCAGAGAAGGGAAGAAGAGGAAGACCAACGAAGGCGGAGAGTATTGGTACAGGAAGAAGGGATAGTAGCGGTAGTATTGTATCGCTGCTATCAAAGAGGGATCGAAGAAGTGACTCCGGTAGTGGGGAGGAAGGAGAAGAAAAGAAGAACCGACGTTTGAAACGCGCGAAGGCTGCAACGACAAGCACGACGGAGGAAAACACAAATAAAGAAATGGAAATGGAAAAGATAGAGGAGATAATGAGAAAGCAAAAGGAGGATATAATACGAGAAATGAAAACAATGCTAATAACACAGCGAGAAGAAATGGTGAAAGAGCTAAAGAAAGAGTTAAGGGAAGAAGTAAGAATAGAAGTAAAGAAAGAGATGAATAAAGAAATAGAGAGAGTTAGAGAAGAGGAGAAGAATGCTAGGAAAAGGTTAGAGGGAGAGATAGAGAAAATGCGAAAGATTATAGAAGACTCGGAGAAGAGGAGGCGAGATCAAGAGAGTAGAGAAAGAAGATTAAACATTGTAGTGAGAGGGGAAAAAATAGAGGGGGGGAAAGTGATAGATGCAGTGAGAAGTGTGTTGGAGAGAATGGGAATGAAAGATAAGGGTATAAAAGTGAAAGAAGCGTTTAAACTTAAAAGTAGAGAAGATGATAGTTTAATTTTGGTAAAATTGTATAGTATGGACGAAAAACGAATGATAATGGAGAATAAATTTAAGTTAAAGGGTACAAATGTGTTTGTGGATGATGATATGACAAAGAGTGAAAGAGACAGACAAAGTGCGATGAGAATGTGGGCAAAGATAGAGAGAGCGAAAGGGATGAATGTAAAGATTGGGTTTGGAAGAGCATGGATGAATGGAAGAGAGTATGTATGGAATGAAGAGAGAAAATGTATGAGTGAAAAGAATTTTTAGAGAGTGCCTTCACGGAGAGCAAAAAAGAGAAAAAGTGTAGAAGTATGAAAGATAAGAGAAATAGGGAGAGAAAGTGGGAGAAAAAGAGGGTGAGGGGGGTAGTCTGGAACGTGGCCGGTCTGAAGAGGAAAGAAACGGACTTTTGGGAGTTTCTAAAAGGGTTCGAGATAATTGGGCTGACAGAAACTTGGATAGAGAAAAATGAGTGGAAAAAGTTAAAAGAAAGGATGCCAGAAGATTGGAAATGGAGGTGCCAGCCGGCAAGCAGGGATTGTAAGAAAGGGAGAGCAAAAGGAGGGATTATAACGGGAATAAGAGTTGATTTGGAAGAGAAAGAAAGGACTCATGAAGAAGAACAGGGGATTCAAGAAAGAGTGATAAAGTTGGATGGAGAGAATTGGAGGGTGGTAATAGTATATAATAGAGAAGGAAAGAAGGAATGGCTAGAGAAGATGAAAAAGGAAATAAAGGAGGAGGAAGAAGAAAAGTTAATAATATTAGGAGATTTTAATGCCAGAATAGGAAGAAAGGGAAGTTGGGAGGAAGGGGAAGAGGATAGAAGAGAGAGAAGTGAAGAGAGAAATTCAAAAGATGAAGTCGTAAATAGTCAAGGGAGAGGGCTTATTGAGTTGATAGAGGAAAGAGGATGGTTAGTGTTAAACGGGGGGAAAGAGGGAGATGAAGAGGGAGAGTGGGTCAGTTATTGACTACGGGATAGTTAATTGGGAGACATGGGAAAGAGTAGAGAGATTGGAGGTAGGATGTAGGGTGGAGTCGGACCATCAGCCATTGATATTCGAACTAGCAAATCGGGTGGAAAGAAGAGAGAAGACAGAAGAGGAAGAGGGAAGAGTGCAAGATTGGTCGGAAGAGGGAATAAAGGTATTTAGGAAGAGTTTAGAAGAGGTAAAATGGAAAGAAGAGGGAGGTACAGAGGCATGGGAAGAGTTGGAAAGAGAAATAACTAAAGCAGTCAAGGTGAGGAGGAAAGGAAAAGGGAGAGATTTAGGGTGGTGCCCGTGGTGGGATAGAGAATGCAAGGAAAAAAAGACAGAGATAAATAGGGAGAGGAGAAAATATAGAAGAGAACGAGAGAAAGGATATGCAGATTTTATAAGGTGTAGAAAGGAATATAGAGATTTATGTAGGAAAAAAGAGGAAGAATATAGAAAAAGGGAAGAGAGAGAGATAGAAAATATAAAAACGGAAGCAGAGGCATGGAAATTTATAAATAAAGGAAGGAAGAAAAGAGAGGGTATGTAAAACAATTGAAATGGTAGAATGGGAGAAGCATTTTAAAGAGATTTTTGGGGGAATAGAGGAAAAGAAGGATGATTGGCAGAGAAAGAAAGAGGTAAATAGGAAAGAAGGAGAGGGGGTAAGCCAAGAAGAGGTGAATATGGAAATAAGGCGATTAAAAAGAGGAAAGGCAGCAGGATTGGATGGTATTAGAAATGAGGCCTGGAAGGAAGGAGGAGAAAAGGTTAAAACAAAGTTAAGTGAGGTAATAAGGAAAGTGTGGGAGGGAGAAGGATTTCCTGCGAAATGGAGAATCGGGGTGGTGGTACCGATTTGGAAAAGAGGGGATAAGAAAGAAACAGGGAACTATAGAGGAGTAACACTAACTAGTACAGGATATAAAATGTACGCAAATATACTGAATAAGAGATTAGTAAAAGAACTGGATGAAAAAAGAGGATGGTGTAGATCACAGTCTGGGTTTAGGATAGGAACAATCAAAGGAGAGGAACAATCAAAAATATAAAAATATTGAAGCACATAGTAGGAATGAGGATGAAAAGGAAGGGGAAAGTGTATGCGTTGTTTTTGGACCTTAAGGCAGCCTTTGACAGAGTGGACAGGAAAATTCTATGGAAAATGATGAGGAAGAGGAAGATAAGAGAAGATTTGATAGATAGAGTGATGGAGATATACAAGGAAACAAGATGTGTAGTGAAGATAGGAGATGAAATTTCAAAAGAATTTTAGGTGGAAAAAGGTGTGAGGCAGGGATGCCCTCTAAGCCCGACGCTGTTTAATATATATCTAGCGGATATAGAGGAAGAAATGAGAAAGGGAAGGGGAGGAGTCAAGATAGGAGAGGAGAGAGTATGGACGATAGAGTATGCGGATGATATACTATTGGTAGCCGAGGAGGAAGAAGCGCTAAGAGATATGATCAGAAGGGTGAAAAGGTACTTGGAAAGGAAGAAACTAGTCATAAGCAGCGAAAAATCGAAGGTTATGGTTTTTAAAAACAAGGGAGGAAGGGAAAAGGAAAGATACTGGTGGTGGGGAAAAGAAAGACTGGAGGAGGTAAAAACATACAAGTATTTGGGATATGTAATGAATAGAAGTGGAGGAGAAGTGGAACATATTAAAGAAAGAATAAGAAGAGCAAGAGTGGCAATGGGATGGGTGTGGAGTTATGGAGAGAGGAAATTTAAGGGAGATGTGAGATGGAGGTTAAAGCTATTTGATAGCATAGTAAAAGGAATATTATACTATGGGGTGGAAATATGGGGATATAAGGAGTGGAAAGAGATAGAAGCCATACAAGAAAAGTATTTGAGATGGGTGCTAGGACTGGAATGGAACACCCCAGGGTACATAGTAAGAGAGGAATTAAAGAGAAATAAGATGAGAGTAGAAACGGGATGGCGAGCAGGAAGATGGGAGGAAAGGATACAGAAAGGAGAAGGAGGGGAGATTGGGAGATTATGTATGCTAGAAAGAAGAAAGGAGGAAGGGGAGTGTGATATGAAAGAATGGACTAGGGAGAGTATAGAGAGAAGAGACTACTTGTGGCGAGGCGGGCTAAGCGAAGAAAGTTTAAATGAATACGGAGAGGATAAATGGGAAAAAGTAAGGGACAGGGATATAGAAGTGGACGAGCAGGAGAGGGGAGAAAGAATAAGGCGATCAAAAACGTGTAGGAAGTACAATAAGGTATATGGAATACCTGAGTACATAAGGAGGTGTGGAAGGAAAGAGGGCAAAAAGATGGTAAGGATAGCAAGGTGGAGATGTGGAAATGAAGAGAGAGGAAATAAGTATTGGTTGAAGGAGGAAGAGAGAAAATGCAGGTTATGCCGAAAAGAGAGAGAAGAGGTGGAACACCTGAAGAGAGAATGTGAATACGTAAAAGATAAAAGGTCAAGATGGATAGAAGTATTAAATGAGGATGGTCGAGGACAAGAATGGATGGAGATGATAGAAAGAGCGAGAGAGGAGAGAGAGAGGGAGAGTGCGCGAGCGAGAGAGAGAGGGGGGGGTGAGTGAATGAAGGTGAATGTGAAGTGAGAGATATTGTACGAAAAAGTTGTAAATGCGAATGAAAATTGTAAACTATTAAGTCTAAGCGTAAATGGCGAAATATGGCAAATTGTAAAATTGGAAATGGAAAAAAATCGGAAGAAATTGTAAACACGAAAGTGAAGGCAATAATAAATACATACATACATTAAATATTAGATAAATAAACCTATATTAAAAAATATATTTCTTTAAAAATTTATCTTTTCCCCAATCTCTTCATCATTTCTTTTTTATATACATATATCTTCGTGATATTAAATTACTTAATAAGAAAACGCGTTTGGCTGATCAACTTATATCATTAAAACATTATTAAAATTGTGCTTATATCTATCCTATTGTAAATTCGCATTATAAAAGTCGTAAAATAAATACCATATCTTTTTAATAAAATCACGTGCGAAAGAATACATTTCAACAATTTGTGACTACTATACGCCAAAATTGTATTATTGTAACAATAAATGAGATACATTAAGAGACTGCGTGAAGTTTATGATGAAATGTCAATCATGGAGTGTGAATTAGTAACGTGCGCTTTAGATGAATTTGTATACTGCATTACATTTAAAGTAAAAAATAAATTAATGTTTTGTAAAAAATGTATAATATGATACTTAAATATAATATATTATTGAATTTTTTAAATTATTTTTAGTCTCCTTTTTTTCTGCCACTATTCAACGGTTTAGAATTATATATGATAAGAAAGCGCGCAATTTTTCCTTAAATAAGTTACTCAAATTATTAAAATAAAAACTGAATAATAAAAAATTACGATTCTAATCTCTATTTTTCTCTGGATTTCCTTCACAATCCTAAAATATTTTTTTTCTTTCTCTTTTATGATATCATTTACTTGTCACGTAAGGTTGAAATTTGCACATTCCTGCTTCTCCTTATCGTGAATGGAAATGAGTTTTCTTTCTCTACAGTTAAGAATCAATTAATAATATGATAGCTGTTCACTAGTACAATAAGTATTTGATAGCTACTGAATAATAGTTTGTAATAGTTTGATAACTAGGAGAATATAGAACTCAGCTATTTGTACTACATTACTAAATATATTATTATAATTAGTTGCTAAATTAAAATCATTGCTATGTCATATTAAAAAATCATAAAACAAATACCACATTTATTTAATAAAATTGTGAGCAAGAAGACAAAGAGAACGTGGGAGAGAATATAACGGAAAGAAGAGAGAGCTCCAATGCTACAATGACAAGTCAATAAGTTCTTAGAAAATCTGTCAGAAGGGCACTTGCAGTGTCATGTCGCATTACTTTTTGACAAGTATCATCTTTCAGCTGATTACTATAAAATTTTGAGCGGAATTTATCGCGTGGTTTTATTTCTGTAGACGATTAAAGCGAACAACCTTTATATTTTTTGCAAAATGAAAAAAAACGAATTTCGTCCAGTGATCAAACATCTACATATGAAAGATTTAACGCCGAAAGAAATCAAAGTCGAGTTGGATAATATTTATCTGCACCAGAGTTTGCGACTGTATACAATTTGGTGAATGAATTTAAACGTGGTCGTACACATGTGATGCACCTCGTTCAGGACGTCCAATTGAGGCTGCTATGCCAGAAATCATCGATAAAGTCCACGATATTGTTTTGACTGATCGACGAGTAAAGTGCGCGAGCTTGTTGAGGCCACAGGCATATCACATGGCACAGTGATTTCAATTTTGTACGAACAATTGGGTATGAAAAAGCTATCGGCAAGATGGGTGCCGCGTTTGCTCACTGTGGACCATAAACGCGACCGTGTGACGATTTCAAAATAATGTTTGGAGATGTTTCAACGTAATCCAGATGAATTTCTGCGTCGATTCATTACTGTGGACGAAACATGGATCCATTACTTCACACCTGAGACGAAGGAACAATCAAAACAATGGACTTCACCGGATGAACACCAGTTCCGACGATGGCGAAGACCGTGAAGATCGTCCGGAAAGATTATGGCCAGTTTTTTGGGTTGCACGCAGTATAATTCATATCAATTACCTTCTGTCGAAGCAAATGATCAATTGCGATTACTACGCAGTCTTATTGGACCGTTTCAATAATATTTTAAAGAAAAAAACGTCCCCATTTGGTGAAGAAAAAAGTGATCTTCGATCAAGACAATGCACAGGTTCATACGTGCCCGGCACCGATGGCCAAATTCAACGAATTCCGCTATGAATTGTTTTTCTATTCAGTATATTCGCCAGATTTAGTCCCCTGCGACTATTTCCTGTTTCCTGAAAAAACTTGAAGAAATGGTTCGGAGGAAAGAGATTCACCACCAGAGAGCAGCTCATCGCCGAAACAGAGGCTTATTTTGAAGGGTTAGACAAATCATATTATACGTATTCGGACGGCTTGAAAAAATTGGAGAATCTTTGGATCAAGTGTATCAAGTTGAAAGGAGACTATGTTGAGAAATAAAAATGAATCGCTCAAAAAAATGTCTTTTACTATGTTTTTCTAAAAATTATTGACTTGCCCTCGTATAGTGAGTATAGGACCCCAATGGATAGGAGAAAGAGCACCAATATTATGGCGAGTATAGAACCGCAACGGATGGGACATATCTCATTATGCACACTATTTGGCAACGTCGCAATTGTATCAAAATTACATTCATGATGTCATCGCCCGGACATGTCCTGAATGCTCATGAAAAAACAGTACTTGTGAAAATGCAGACATTGCATTCTTGTTATATTAAATTGCATCGATGATGTTATCGCTTGAACGTGTTGTGACATGTTAAATGATTTATGTGAGGGAAGAGAAATGGAAATAGGATAAGACAGTAATGTATCGAGAGAAAAAATGGTCAGTATATATGATAAGTATGAGATAACGCGCACGATGTCGACGGCTTCGGCTTCGTCGCTGTCCAATACCTTATAAACAATGCATATAAAGACGATTTGATAGCTGGATGCTCTATTAACACAAAGGCAATCGCCTCTGAATTGATGGCACCGATCTTCTCGTGCCGGTACTTTTGACTAGACTTGTTTTACATAGAACGGCTGCTTGTAGGTAAATAAAATCCTGGGCAGTCTCGCTACAACGAAAAATACTTCTCAGCTTCAGTCTTGTCCGAATGTGAGAGGTGATGTGGTTTTTTTGTATTATATTATAAGATCTGTTTTCTCTGTCGTTCAATTAGTGTACACTTTTGGAACTAAAACAAGATAAATATATGTTTAATTGAAAGTGAGAAATCTTCAACCGTTGGACTTTGAAAAATTTGTGATGGAAGTAGTGGTGGTGATAGAAGAGAAGGAGGATAACAATGAGGATGTTCCCGCTGAGGAGGTCAAGGAACGAAGACGTTCTCGTCAAGAAAGCTGATAAAGACGCCTCCATATAGATCGATCCATTGACGTCATCGCAAATGGTAAATGAGATGAGTCGTAGATTATTTGAAAGGAGAAAGAGGGGAAAATTGAATAGGTCCCTGCACTCCTGACGTCTTGGCCACGTCGCGAGCGCTGCTGGTTACTATATTTGTGTCCCAGAACTCCCCCTAGTATTATTACTTTTGGACTATTTTTACAAATATTTTAAAGTGATCTCATCATTTCATTTTATTCAAATTGTCTTTGTTTACAAATAGCATATAAGAAGAATTAATGTGTCGTTTATGACACATTTTTCGCTTATAACGTCACGACTCAGTATGGCTAGAGTGAATACTGAGGAGTGTTAAGTACTTTGTTTTATATTTTTGAAAGAAAATTGTTTCTTAATTTTAAAAACAGATTTTATATTTTGTTAATAAAATAAATTTAGTTGTTCTAATATTTTTTATATTTAGGAATTTATACATGTATTATGTATATAATAAATAAAAGTAAGCGCAATTGCAAATTTTGTATTTTTTATTTTAGAATACTATTTTTATAATAAAACTAAATAAATAAATAACATTTCTAATAAATTTCACAAATGTTATTGAATATCACTGGGCAACAAAATTAACGCAACACTATTTCACTCTAAAAATAGGCAACTTTCAAAATAACTTCGTCAAAAATTGTCGTACCGAGATGTTTAAAAAAGCATTTTATAGATTGAAACCTCTACTTTTCAGATCACTACTTAAAAAACGGTCTCATGGAGATTTTATGAAATATCAAATCTGAAAATTTTTTACGAAATTTGCGAAGTTCCACGGAGTGGACTAAAATTTGTATACAAATGCGATTGACATCATTCGAAAGAGCAAATCTTTACTTTTAATTTGCTTTTTTACGAAGCTTCGTACGATTTTTTTTCATCGAGTTATTCAACGTTGAAGTAAAAATGACCCTTTTGTTTCAATGTTGAATAACTCGATGAAGAAAAATCGTACGAAATTTCGTAAAAAAGCAAATTATAGATAAAGATTCGCTCTTTCTAAATAAATAATAATATAAATCGCATTTGTATATTTTTTATTTCACTCCGTGGAACTCCGCAAATTTCATAAAAAATTTTGAAATCTGATATATCTTCATTTATGTTTGTGTAACTTCATAGAATCTCCATCTGAGACCGTTTTTTTAAGTAGTGATCTGAAAAGTAGAGGTTTCAATCTGTAAAATGCTTTTTTAAACATCCCGATACAACAATTTTTGACGAAGTTATTGTATTTTGAAATTTGCCTATTTTTGCAGAGTGAAACAGTTGCGTTAATTTTGTTGTCTAGTGTATTTGAATGAAATTTTTTTCAAAATATTTAAAAAAATTATATTTTTTTATATAATTTAGCGTACATAGAAATATTTTTAAATATTTTTTTATTTATTTTGAAATATTTTTACTTTTCTAAAAGATATTTTGAAAATATTTTGAAAATATTTTGTGCTGTATAAGTATGAACATCAATTGCAATAACAATCCTAATAAAAAATTTCGTTGCACATGACTGAAAGCATTTTTTAGGGTTTTCAATAATATTGAAAGACTTTCTTAAGGAAACTCAGAGATTATCAACGAATTCTCTGAAAGTCATTTCTAAATGTCAAATGTACTTAAATTTTGCTGAAATTTGGAAATTTAATAATGTCTCTGATAATAGAATTTTCATGTTTTTTCATTTTTTAGAGATTTTCAGAGTATTCTTTAAAAATCGTTTCTAAAAATCTTTTAATTTCGCTGAAACTCGGAAATTCAGTGATGTCTCTAAAGATTGAATTTTCATAGTTTCTTACTTTTCAAAAACTTTCAACGCGTTCTCTGAAAATCATTTCCAAGTGTCTAAAATTCCCAGAATTTTGTTGAAATTTGAGAATTTAATGATATTTCTAAAGAGAATTTTCATAATTGTTCACTTTTCAGAGACTTTCAGTAAATTCTCTGAAAATCATTTCTAAATATCTAAAAGTCTCTTTTGTGGGATGTTTCTGAAACTTAAATAGACAATAAATAACACTTGTCAATTGAAGAAGTGATGTAATACGTAACGCAGGAACTCATAATCGAGAGATTCCAGGTTCGAATCCCACTAGGTAAGTGTGTATTTCAAAATAATTTCAGATGAAATCATTACATATATCTTCTATGGAAAAACTTCCATTAGAAAAGAAATAAAATTTGTAAATCTTAAAATATGAATTTTTTTTTTAGTATCGCATTGAAAATCTGAAAATCTCTAACAATTTCTGAAAGTCTTTATAAAAGTTATGCGTTTCACGGGTTTACTCCGTGTCCAAATCCATTCTTGAAATGCTTAAAGTCTAAAAGTCTTTGTTTATATTGTAAAAAATTTTATGAAAGTCTTTAAAAATCACTGAAACATTTTGACAAATCTTTAAAAATTATACTGAAAAATTCTCTGAAAAGCTCTGCTACGTGTCCGAAAAATATGAAAATTTTCAGGAAAATTTTTATACTCTTCAGAGAAATTTTCGGAGAAATTCAGAGAAATTTTTTCATCAAGGAATTAATTAAAAATGACTTACATCAACTAGTTTATCAATAATAGTTTGCACGTGTTTCCAGCATAGAATTGAACCGACGATGGAAGAGGCTGTCAGACTCATTATACCCATTACATCGCTGGTAGTAACAATTATCGCATTTTGTGACTTGAGCCGAGTACTATGCTCCCATCCATCTCTTAAATCGCGCCAGAAACCCCAAATCTCGGCACTGATTAGACATACCAATAGGCATATACTGCAACGCATTATTCTTATTATTTTACTTATTTATATAAATTAATCAAAAAATAATTCAAAAACCCATATAAAATAACTTTAGAAAAATTAATTTAAATGCGGGAAAATCGCTGTATTGATCTCGACTAAGATCTTGCATGATGGGAGGATTAGCTAATGGGATTAGTAGAACAATAAAATACTATACTATTGTACCTTCCAGTGCAACAAAGGAAAATTTCTAAGTTCTTTTTGCTTAAAATGTTAGGTGGACGTACGAGAAGCGCTAATAGACTCACACGAAAGACTTTGAAAAATACACACTTCCAGTAATAAAAACAAATATAAGTTTAAATGAATATTACTCAAGAAATCACTTATAATTCAAATGAATTAAGATGCACATTCTATATTTCCGTTTTTGCTTAATATTTCGATTTCTTAATACGTCAGTCATGTACTGAGGATGATCTAAAACTGAGGTCGAAACATCTACGGAATTTTTTGAATAAAATACATATTTTTGTATATTCTGTGTCGGTTCATATAAGATTTATTAATACATTTGATTAACCTTCATTTGACTACCTTCAAAATTTTTAACATTTTATTAAATACTAAATAATTGAACAAATGTACTTTAGGTTACCTCACTGATTTGCGTATCCTTAAGAAATGTTGTACAGAAAAATGTCCTGAATAATTTCTCACAAAAATTAAGTAGGGGACTGCATTATTTTAGAAAATATAGTTCTATAATATCTAGAGGATGTTAGTATTAGAGGTATATTACGAATAATGAAGTATATTATATGTCGTACTAATCTCTTGAAGAATGTAAACGAATATCACAGAAAGTCACAGGTATTTTGTAAACGTAATTCTCACAGTTTGTTAACAGCTTTTAATATGAGACTATACGAATTTCTAAATCTTGTTAATGATGAAAATAAATGGTAGTCTTCGTTCCGCGTTATAAAGTGTATGTATGAAGGCGGAACATGCCGCCCCGTCTACATACTGCGGCATTACACAGCTCTTACTTTGCATATACTTTACAATGCAAAACGAAGGCTAATATTAAAATATGGGTTAGATTAGGTTATATTTTTTACGGGCAGTGTCACCCGTAGAGGCACGTACTGCCAACACGCATACATTTTTTAACGCAATACGAAATCAACCTTTGCTAAGGGGCGCACAACTTTTGTTGCGAAGCGAAGTCTATCCCACCCTGCTCTCTGTCTAGGAGCATACGATTTGTTACGCGTTCATAATAGTATATCTCATATTCCAATAATGTCACCTACATATTACATGAAACTTTAATTTATCATATCTCCTAAACCAATGCAGTCCCCCACTTAATTCTTATAGGAAATCACTCTGTACTCGTATACTCTCCCCTACAACATATCTAAAAGATATTTAAATTTGTGATATATAACTCAAAGTATACATTTACCAGTAGTAAGTAGGAAGATATAGCGCGTCAAAACAAATTCCCTCCATACCTCCCCTGACGACATGGGCGTAGCCCAAGACGGATTCGTTTGAAAAAATGGCACGCTCTGATTAGTCGGTTGGTGAAGGGTAATTAAATAATACGTGATAATAGGGTAATTAAATAATGCGTTTTAATTGGTTCGCTCTATAGTTAACAAAGACTTACTCCATATCTTCCCACGAGGTGATTAGAGAAGGGAGTGGTAGAGGATCTCCGACAAAATGGAAGGTAAAGTCCGAAAAGATGGCGAGTGGAGATTAGGGCAACACTTTTTGTCAAGGTACGAACAACAGAGATGAATGACAGGTAGTTTTATGGTGGTTATTTTTTGTTGGCACAACTCAAATGTCTCCGACGTACTGACATTTTAATGAAAGTATTTTTATTATTTATGATGAGAATTTTTACAAAAATTATTGAGTCGGAAGATTCTTACTTTTGCTTGAAAGAAACAGGAATAAACGTATTCAACTGATATGATGCGACATCTTCGAGTATTACTTAAAAAAAATTCTTTTTATACCGTATGTATTTAAAGTACATTATTTATGTCTGAAATATTTGAGGAAATGTATCTATTATAAAAGAGAGTGTGGTGAGGAGTAAGAAACAAACGAAATACAAGTTCAAAATGTTCATTTTTTTTAAAAAAAGAAAGATATATTACATGATATAGCTAATTTACTTTTTTAAAAGAATACATGATTGAACATGACAGCATACAGCATCAGAATTTACAAATTTACGTTTACAATGAGAAAAAAGTTTTATGAAATAATTGTACGGTTATTGCGTTTACAATCAGAAAAACAGACTAACAATAAAAAAAACTGGCTAAGATTATAACTGTTACACATAAAATGTAGAAATACACAGCAGTATTGCCTACAAGTTTGAGAAAACATTCCTTGTAACATCATCATATTCCAACCATACGTAGAGGAGTTTTGGAAGGGGCGTAAGAGAAATCTTGGATCTAAGGGCAACATGTCATATCTATCGAAATACGTTCCTGTTCTGTGTTCATCGATGTAAAAGGCGATCAGTGTTGGCTAAGTTGATCGTAATAGTCCATGTTAGCGACAATGACAGTCGACCTTATCCACACCCTCAGCAGTTGGTCAAAAGGATAGACCTCCGCATGCCGGGCACTGAGATGATGTAATGCGTTTAAAAGTTCCAGTAAATTCCAGTAAGTTCATAATATCATCGTAGTAGAGCATGAGAGAGGAAATGTTTGAGTAAATTCAAAATTTACCTCTTTTGCCGGTGTGTGCAATGTGAAATTCTTAAAAATAATCGATTGCGAGACGCTAGTGTTAGCTTTATCTCTATCAGTCAACGGGTCGAATTTTGGAAGATCTTTTTTCATCGCTTGTCTTTTTTTCTCCTCGTCTTTGTTTTTTTGCCTTTTTTATTGCGTTATTTTTCCTTCATGCTTCAATATTGCGGATTATATTGTGTTTCTGATTTTTAAATTAAATTGAAAAATTTTTGTTGTCTATTTTTTGACGTCGCTTTCGCTCCAATTTTCTAAGGGAAAACTATCGTAGCTTGAATTGCTGCTATTTCGTATAGTTAGCCAATGTTTTAATTTGTAAGCGTTGTTAAAGAGCGTTTTTGGAGAGTAGATTACTCAGATAACGTCTCCTCTTGTCCTCTGCTATAAATGTAACGTGCATGTCGTGTAATATTTCACAAATGTATCGTAAAGTATTTACGATTGATGTCTTCGTCGAACCATTCGATTCCGTATAAGCCAATTGTTTCCTCGTCTTACTCTCTCGGGTAAATCGCCAAAAGGATAAGGTGAAATCATAATCCAGTGTCCGGTAATTGTCACATTAATGGCAAGAATCGCGACTTCTTTCGGAATAAAATTTTCTTCGACATCGCGAAAATCTTCTATGTTGATAACTATATTCATTATGATATTCGAATTTTCGCTACTCTTTTTATTGTACGTCACGAAACGTCGATGTTACGAGCAAGACTAAAGCTTTTTTCGCCATCTTGCGAATCAGATGAGAAAAAAAGTGTAATCGGGGGGGGGGGAAATAATTTTTTTCGCGAAAGACATAGGGCTAACCAGAAAAGTTGACAATGACTTGACGCGAGGATTCGATTTCTAAAACGTTATCAAACTCATAGACAATACAATTAATAGTTACAAAAAGAGTCTTTTCGAATCTTACTTCTAATCGTAAGCTTCGGTATTTCACCAGATTCCAGTGCCCCGCGCAATTAGCGGATAGATCTGGAGTAAGAGCGAAAGCGAAAAGAGTGTAACCATTGGAGTAAGCGTCTCTACTTATAGAATTACTCTCGTTCAAAAAAAGAATGCCGGTTTCGGAGATTAAGGTGTGATAAGCTTCAACGTAGAGCGGTTTGTCTTTCGAAAGTTTGGCTGTAACGGTCTACTGGGAATTTGCATGCCGTCGACGTACAGCAAAAAGAAATTTATTCCGTAATTTTTTAAATAAAACGGATTCAATTTTCTATCGCCATTAAATTCCTTGTTATCGACAAATCTGACTATTATTCATTTCGTCAGTCCGAGTATTGCATTGTCTATCGATTTCCCCACGACGCCGGCGTGTAATGTGAATGTTTTAACTTCGACTCTCGTAAGAGAATACTTGGCAGTAGTTTTACTCAACATTCTAGCATATGCGAGTAACACACCCGGGCTTGTTTTTGCTTTTTTTACGAGTAGATTGGCGTCAAGAATGGGCGAGTCATTCGCAAGCAAAGTTACGGGTTTGTAATAAATTCATTGCTAGCTCTCAATGCTCGTTTGCGTAGGAGGCAATGGAAAAAGATCGAGTTCGCTCTTTATACACTCGCTTGAGTGAGTATGGAGAAAGGACTTTTTCTTCAGCAGCGAATGCCTATCTCAATTAAGAGAATGTGTCGAATACGTCACGTTTCTTAACTCGATGTTTTTTTAGCGAATGGTTTTTTGATTTTTCTTCCTACACCATGAATTTTCTTTTTCTTCGTCACTTTATTGCTTTTTTTCCTTGTGATACTTCTTGATGATTTCCTTTTGACTGCCCGACGTCGTTTACGATGCACGATACAAGTATTTCGATTTTCGAGTGGAAACTAAAGCGCTTCGGATTTCGCGGATATTTTATATCCCCTCATCAGGAAACTTATTTTTTTTTAGCTTTTCTCTTCAGATTATTCTCCTATTTTGCGAGCCGACATTTTACCGCTTTCTTTAACGGCTTATTATCGACGTCTTCCATCTTAGATAAGATAGTATTTTTCTGAATAATTCACCAAGAAAACTTTCGACTTCATGTCTGCATTTGTAGGACGAACCGATGTGGAATTCCACCTCGGCTATCGATGTCCCGCGCATCAAAATACTCCTCATATTCGCGAATTTCTAATTAAAGATTGCCACTACCGACAAGCTCGCGTACACAAAAGAAAGTTATTGCTTACGTGCAGCGTCACTCTCAGCGTTTCGAATTCAAATGGAATTTTTTTTCCAACATGGTCTCTTTATCTATTTCGTTCTGAAATTCGTTTTTCGCAAATATCGTCGATATAATTTGAAAATGAGAAGTGCCTCACCAAATTCTCACTATGTAACTATGACTGCGTATCTCGATCAGTATTACTTACGAGAAGAGAAGTACGTACAGCATCTATTATATAAAACTTAAATATCGCAATAAACGAACATTTTATCGGGGATAGCGCGCTACAAACTACTGTGTTCGCGACTCCAGTAACCATTTGCAAGAGAGCGCCGAGTGACCACTCAATGCGAATGACTCGCGATTTGTGAATTCGAGTTCGATCCCATCTGCGCTCTACATACGCGATTTTTCGCGTTCGCCGTTCGGAATCGGCATTAAACTGTAAGTCCCCTCAAGTATTGACAAACTTTAAAGAGTAAGAATGCAATTATTATCAAATTCAAAAACAGAGCGAGCCTCTACCCCCGAAAAAACTTTAAAGCTAAAATTGACACGCATGGTACCTTACATAGGATTGGAAAACCAAAACAGGTAAATTTATTAAGACCAAGACCAACCGTCTGCAAGTCGTTGTTTCATCTTCTTATTAAATCCGTGAGTAAGAAAAGTTTTCTGTTTGTGTTTTATTGGAATTAGGTTTACGTATTGCGAGCTTGGAATAAAATTCATGTTTGTTAGAAATGACTGATGAGAAACCTAGCATTCATAGAAGAAGAATCATCAGAAAAATTTATATAATGTAAGTTCATGAAAAACGTCATCGTTTGTCATCTCGTTACCGGTGATGGCATCTCGTCGTGGCAGCGTTGTCTTTTGCAGCTTGGCTGCATGCGTTTTTCTGCCTTCGCGTTTCTTGGATAAATTGCAGGTATCACCAATATTGCTTCTCTTTACATTTTCCATCTCTCTTTTATCACGCAGCCAGTCAGAATTAAGAATGCGACTCATTTACTCAATCGAGTCATGTTAGATAAGTTCCAAGAGAGTAGTATAAATTAACGAGTTCTGGATCACGGATACAGCCGTTTGGCTGCCACAAAGCGGCGTAGATATCACAGTAGCGAGAGGAACTTGTTGGACGGAGGAAGAGGGGATAGGGTGAGGAAGCGCCTAAAGAAGAAAAGTAAAAATGTAAAAATGCTGCGTAGAGAAAAGAAATAAAAATGCAAAAATGCTTTTCTGATACCCCCATATCCCGCTACCTCCTCCGCAATCACCAGTTTCATCAACTAATCGCCCTTCTCATCCACCTCCCCTATTCACGTAGTCTCTTCGGCCCACGCGGCAATGTCTGCCTCCTCCTCAGTCTCTGCCGCCACCGTAGCAAATAATATTACACAAAATTAATTAATTAATATTACATAAAAATAATTAATTAATATTACAGAAAATTAATTAATTAATATTACATAAAATTAATTAATTAATATTACATAAAATTAATTAATTAATATTACACAAAAAGTAATAATTCCTCCTAGTAGTAATGTTATGGAAGGGTTTCTAACTCGGGAACTCCAAGGGGAATGCGGGGCGCGGAGGATTCTTCGTAGATGGGGGTATGATGTCATGCGGAGTGGCAATAAGACGTTGCAGATTTTGGGGACTGCAGTCACGTATAAGACAACAAAAAACATCACAAAAAAAGGAATATTGCCATGAAC
>NW_017304258.1:144127-146244 GCF_001594115.1 Trachymyrmex septentrionalis | reverse complement strand
TCTGCCGCCACCGTAGCAAATAATATTACACAAAATTAATTAATTAATATTACATAAAAATAATTAATTAATATTACAGAAAATTAATTAATTAATATTACATAAAATTAATTAATTAATATTACACAAAAAGTAATAATTCCTCCTAGTAGTAATGTTATGGAAGGGTTTCTAACTCGGGAACTCCAAGGGGAATGCGGGGCGCGGAGGATTCTTCGTAGATGGGGGTATGATGTCATGCGGAGTGGCAATAAGACGTTGCAGATTTTGGGGACTGCAGTCACGTATAAGACAACAAAAAACATCACAAAAAAAGGAATATTGCCATGAACAAAAACAATACAAAAAATATATAGTTATAAAACGAAAAGTATTACAAAGACTATTTGCCAGTATATGCTCTAACCGTTTTTCAGCCAAGATATGGCGAAATGTAATTTTTCTAGAAACAACATTTAATTATTTTAAATAAATACGACCAAGTTTCATAATTAATCGATTGAGTGCCAACATCTGGCTGCTATTGAAATTGATGATATTAAAACGCAATGTCTCCTTCTCTTGATAAAAGAGCTTCGATTGTTTATCCTTTTTTTTTGGAAGGGGATATAACAATCTGACATGTTTTTTGCAATATGTTTCAAGACTAGTAAAACAGTGAATGTAAAACTCGATAGAATTGTATTTTCATAAATTTTTATGAGGTTGGAGCGTTTTTTTTAAGTATACTTTAAAAATCAGCATATAATGCTTTACTCTGAAAAGAAGGAGTTACAAATGAAAATAAATTCAGTCTAGAAATGTGCCAGATTATAGTATGTTGAAATCTATGAAAGCGAACTCATCTTAATGTTAATAAATCGTTGTAAACATGGATTAAAATTTCAATTAAGTAGAGCGCTATCTGACGAAGCGATCCCACCAAATTGCTACCTTGAAGGAGTGTTTCGCGTGGATAGAAGAGTGCAATAAATTTATTAAACAGCTTGAAGAATGCAATCATGTCAAGCGTCCACTGGATACAGACAATCTCTAATCGTTACAATTGCACGACTCGAGAGTACAAAGACTCAATTAGAATGACGATTTCTGTATTTTGGTGGTGATTACGCGAACATTAGCAGCAACAGTGACAATAACATGGAAAGATCTTTTGTTTGTCGAAAGATTAATGCAGCGTTTGAAAATGGAATTTTAATCGGTACGATAATTAACGCGGACTATATCAAGCCACGACGATTTTTAGAAGACATCAGCAGTGTAGTGTTCGAGCGAGACACAAGAGAAAGACATAATATATTATAAAAGAGACAACAATATAAAAGTGAACACGATATTTAATGACGAATTTGTGACGAGTGATATTCGTGCAATAAAAGTATTAATATTAAAAACTATAAATTCTTTCAAACATCGAACTAGCGTGAGTGATACGAGTGGCACGTCATTGAAATCCATGTTGGTATATCTCGAGGAGTCAAGAATGTAACAGTAGGTGGGCGTTGTCGTGAATTCTGAATCTTACAATAAACATCAGTAAGTGTAATCCAATGCGCGTAGGATGTCGCTTCGAAATACCGCGAAAGATAATGACAAAGAGAGCGGTGATTAACGTGAGATCGCTGGATGTTTCGCGTGGTTGGTGCTCTGTATTCAGACGAAAGAAACGCGGATTGTGAATCTTCCTACCCACACTATACGATGGTGTTGAATTTCCAAAATATAGAATTTCCTATAACGTTAAAAGACGTAATGAAATTTGAACGTTTCAACGATGTGTCCATTAATGTATACGGTATCGAGTGACAGAAAACGTTAAATGTTCTCCCAATACGATTCGCTGACGACAGAAAAGAGAAACATGTCAATTTACTATATTTGCAAGATCCGCGAGACGATAATGTGAGCCATTTCGTATAGATCAAGAATTTGTCTCGGCTCGTGAGATCGCAATTGAGTAAACACCATGGTCAAAAGTACATTTGCGAACTTGGTGACAATGGATCATACTCCTTTTGCTCGAGCGATTTTCAGCATATATATATATATTATATGTTATATATATATATATATATAAAAATTTGAAATTTAAGAAGACTATACTATCGACGATAATC
>NW_017304258.1:143286-144027 GCF_001594115.1 Trachymyrmex septentrionalis | reverse complement strand
TATATATATATATATATATATATAGCATTTTAAGACGAATACAATGACCTGAATAATTAGGTATGATAAGGTCATTCAAGATGACACAAGTCCGATGATGGAAAATAATTGAATGTAATAGAAAATAAATTGTTTGAGGGCACTCTTCGAATAATTTCGTGTCTTCTCTTCTTGTTGGTATACCGTTAATCGTTCAAATGTATGTAAATATTTACATACCATTTAAACTGAATCACACATAGCATTATCCATATTTACTGATCAGTTTTAATTCATCTGTCAATCAAAGTGCGTGTCTTGCGAAATATATTATACGAAAGCGGACAAAGTCGATATGATTTTCATTTATGGTGAATGTCTCCAAATTAGAGCAGTAGTACGTTTGTATGCTAAAAGATTTCCCAATCGTGTCCATCCCTTATTCTCTGTTTTTTATTATTCGAAGAGTGCCCCGAAACAATTTATTTTCCATTACATTCAATTATTTTTCATTATTGACCTTGCGTAACTTTGAATGACTTACAATTATAGGTTTCTATTCGTCTTAAAATGCTCTATCAGAATGTAAGTAAAAAAACATGTCATTTTATTTAAAAAACAGATTTGACCTTTGCCTATCCTTTACGCCTCCACTTACAAAACAATTATTGATATAATATTATTGATATAATTCACATTATGTGCCTTTCGAAACCAAGCAACTTTTGTTTGACACTATTCCTTCTATTGTTAAAAATAAGC
>NW_017304258.1:115464-143186 GCF_001594115.1 Trachymyrmex septentrionalis | reverse complement strand
TTATATATATATATATATATAGATAGATAGTGTGTGTTTCATTTTAATTGTCCCAGGCAAACATCTTGAAAAATATGGAATATATTGACAAAATGTTCAGACAAAAGTTATATGGTTTTGAAGGCGACGTAAGATGGTATCATTGGTTTGACCTTGGGTGGCGTTGTCAAAGTCAGACAAAGGTCACATTAAAGTTTTTAAATGAAATTATATTTTTTATTACATACTCGTATTCTTGTACCTTATCTCGAGAGATTTTCAAACACTGTAATAAAATATTTTATTGTTAAATACTTTTCAAGTTATGAGGATAAAATTCATAGTATGTGCCGGCATTAGCATTACCCAAGGTGTACCGGCCAATGAAGGCAAGATCCGAGATGGATCCGGTCAGTGAAGACCCGAGATGGATCCGGCTGATGAAGGCAAGACCCGAGTAGTGATGCAAATTTCGGGCCACTTGCAGCACGCGATTAGCGCCACCGATCGGCGGCCTGACGCAACACAAGCATGAGTCCGTGACTTGATTAGTTAGAAGCGTGCCAACTATATCGCTCTGTCCTTTTTGCACTACGTTCTTATTGCTTGTCGGCGCGCTGAGAACGGAAGAGAACCTTGCTTTTCACAAAAGCAAGCGTCGAGCCGGTCGAGCGACCAAAATATGTTTTCTCGGCCTCTCGGCTCTCGACTCAGGCGTATATTGAGAGACATGGGGGCATGGGAACGTTCTATTATAGATAAAATACAAGTTTTAATAAATTGTAATAATCATACACCCTCCCCCTCTCCCCATTAATCCAGAATATTATTAATCGTGTCAAAACGCGATAATTGACGAGAGATTAATTGTTTATGATTTTCCATTCGTGTTATCTACCACGGTTGTTACGTCCGGCGGACTCACGCGACTCTTTTCTTTCATAAAGATCTCGAATTCCTCGAAACTCTAAAATTTTATATTCTTTCCTTTTTTATTTTTCATCTTAAAAACTAAGAATCCGTTATCTCCTCATGAATGTCGCTCCGAGATAAAAATCAATATGTATAGAAAGCGTAAGACTGATTAACGCCAAGATTAACGATCAAGTCGCGAACGATTCTCGCGAATTCGTAATTATAAAATTTAAGAAACGGCACGCGACGTTCAGGGGTAGATTCTGGGTGGTCCCGTGGCGACGATGCATCCGCGACTTTTCGGCGCCCGAGAAGTACGTTTCCTCATAAATCTTAGGGTCATAAAATTTTGGAGTTTCACTTTCCCACTCTATCGATTCCTGTCAACATCCTTTCCTCCCCCAAAATCTTGACCAATCTAAGAGCGAAAGAAAATCCTACTCCTAGCCAACAAAACCTATTCCACCAATCCAAATTTGAGTAATCTGGGGCGATTAGTATAAAAATCGCGATTCCGCAACCCTTGCGCAGATAGATAGTCAGATAGATAGTCAGATAGATAGCAGAACAGAAAGTTAGCAGAACAGATAGACAGCAAATTCTTCTCTAACCGGAGTTTCGGAATTTTACTTGTTCCGATAAGCACAGTGAGTCGGTCGCAATAATAAAAAATTAAAATAAAGTCAGTGAGTTGGTCGCGTTATCCAAGTTTAATAGAATCAGTGCAACCTATTCTATCATCGGGAATCACCCCAAATCAACAGCCTTGATCGAGGAAGTCCATTCAACCTACGACATCCGACGCCACCTTCTCTGCGGTCGGGCTCCACATCACCAGTAAGCTTTCAATTAATTACATTAAGTGGTCCCTTCACGTCTCCTCCCCTTTTTTTTCTCTCTTTGGGGACCCATTAAAAACATAAATTTTCTAGTGCGTTCACGCCGTCCATTCGCCCCTCGTCGCCGCCGCCTGACGAGAACCGCCCGCCGATCGCGCCGATTCGCCGCCCGCGCCCGGATTTCTCACCAAGCCCAACCGACAGTATCGGAACCGATTCCCCTTATTCAATTCCCCATAGCTACTCTATCTCCACCCCTCGAAATTTCCTATTCCCCGATTTCGAATCCATCCCCTATTCCTTCTGCTAATTTCCCCCCGCATCCACCATCACCCCCTCAGATTGATACCACCCCCTCGATCCTTCACCATGGCTATTCTCCCGCTGCTCCCTTCCCCCATCTTTTCCACGATGCCCAGGAACTCTTAGAGTACATGGTGCACTCCACCCCCTCCAACCAAGATTTGGTCGTCGTGAGGATTCCAGGATCCGACGGCCTTTTCTCGGTCCCAGTGGCGTCCCTCGTTCCCCTCGACCTTTTCTCTCTCAATCCTTATGATCCTAGCTTGTACTAATAGCACCCCTTTTTTCTTCTTAAATCCATTCGCCAAAACCCCTTTCCTTTTTATTGGCTATTCTCTCCGTAACTCCTCCCTTCCATTCTGCCACGATATATTTCATACACACACGTACTTACACATGTACAACTCATAATTATTAAAATTGTATTATTCTTATCGTATTTATTTTCTTTTATTTTTATTCAAAATGTATGATCAATATTGTATTTTATTATATTATACTATTATTAAATTAACTCCCCAGTAGTTTTTTTTTTCTAATATAATCTCTCCTCGTATTCTTAAGCTCGCCCGCGATTGCACTTAGCCTTCTCCCCGGTCACTCGGATTAAGTTCCATGACCGAAAGCCAAGGCATACGGCCGTACTGGCACAGCTGGCGTTAAAGTGCGCCCCTCTCGGCACACTGACCCAGTTTGGGCCCTTTCTCAAAGTACGTCCGACTCGTGTGTCCGTTTAGCGGAGCACGAGCAGAGGATTCCACTTCGTCCTCCGTTCGACCCCCGGCTCGTTAGGAGCCTCAGGACGAAGCGAAGTGCCTCCCGATTTGCGTCGGTCCTTCCCCACGGCTCCCTTGCGGTCCGGAGCCCGGACACGACCAAATCGGTCTAACAATTCGGTTCCTCGTTATGTTCACCCCTTCAGCTCCGCATGCGCGCGGAGCTTGGACGTAACACAGTCATAAATTCGATCCGCAAGAAATTGGCGTGATCGAGTAAGATGTGAGATCGAGATGTGAAATAAGTATTGTACTATAATTAGTACAATAGTAAACATATATACTAGATCAAATATATTTTCATATAATTTTTGAAATTATTCGTATGTGTAATTTTTAAACAATAGTGTAGGAAAAAAACCGATTCGCTTTTCAATAAGCAAATAAAAAATTATTTAAAAATTACACAAGCTATGAAGACTTTCAATTGCGCACTATACAATTATATTATCTTTATTTATATTATTAATAATCTTCGTTTTCGAAATTTTGTTCATTAACAGAATTTTAAACGCGGATGTGATAGAAAAAAAGATTTTATACAAAATATTGATCGACGAAGCGTACTTGTCATAAACGCAATCTTATTAAACATGTTTTTTTTATATGAATCTTTCATCGATTAAGTTGAATACATACCATACATGTCGAATCATTATTTTTCCTATAATTTTTTATTTTAAGGTATACGAATAATTGCAATTGTTATACGAAAATATATTATTTGACCTTATACAGATAATTAATTGAACTATTGTACTTGTATCACAAAAGTATATTAAGGGGAAAAAAAAGGAAAAAATAAGATTTTCGCGTGAGACTATCAGCGTACTGATCGTGCATTTTATTTATTCAGCCACATCGATTAATTGAGTTTGACATTTACTAGTGCGATATAGAATCCACACGATAAACGCTCTCGTATTCTCAAGAATCTCGAGTTGTCGATACAACGCGCGATATTATTATCAAAATATCACTCTCTTTCTCTACTTTCCTATATATTTTAGATATTAATCGGAATAAAGTGAGATGTATTAGATATTATTATATAAGAAAGGAAGGTAATTGGGGAAAGCGAGACGAGAAAGAATACAGGGGCGGAAAACGAATAGTCGGCTCCTTCGATTCGGACCACGACCCGATTGGCATCAGAGATAGGTGTAAAAAGGCCATCAAAAATTAATTCGTCAATATTGTGGAAAAGAAAGGGGACGGGATCGGGAGGAGTATAATCGTTAATGGTAAGATCGGTGTCGATAGGAGGAATTGGTTGATAGAGGGATAATTTACGTAAAGTCAAAGAGGAGAAAACGAAGGAGAAATTATCTGGCAAAAGATTAGTTGTAAGGTTCTCAGGAACATGTGGTGAAGGAGAATACAAAATTTCTAATTTCGGGCTGAGTGATGGCAAGTCGGGCTGATTTTTTATTTGTTCAGCCGAGTATTCTTTACCTGTGCCAATGTTAGACAAGCGGGCACGGGCTACTCGAATGGCGAGGACAACTCCCGTGCGGCGGTGGCGGGGAGAAATATTGAGAACGCATTGCAATATTTCCCTCTTTTAATTTTTTATTACGAGGGAATTCGAATAGAAAAAGAACAATGAAATGAAATACAACAAGAAAAGAACTAGTGTGAGAAAGATGAAAAGGACAGGAGAATAGCGAAGTGGAGACTACTACGCTGGTTGAAGAAACTCGGTAGAGTGAGGTGAGAGGCCTTGTCAGTGCATTCTGGTGGTTTATAGCTGGGGCTGCGACCAGGTCTGAGCTCGAAGTCTTCCTCCAACACTGACTCTAAATCTGTTAATTTAAGTAGCAAGTGTACAAATTGAACAGAGTTTTTCCCGCATTAATTCTGAATAGTTAAATGTTAGCCGGAAAAAAAATTACAACTTTGAACCGCTGCATCCGTTTGCCAAAAAAAAAAAACGAAAAAATAGCACTGAATCTCGCGGGGCTTTTATAATAATATCCCTCAATTAACAACGCACTGATTGGTGGATAGATTCGTTAATTAGATAGTGGGACCTATTCCTTGCTTTTTAATTGGGCAAAGGTAGAAAAGGACATTGACCGGATCTGTAGCGTGTAGAAGTGTCACCCTTAATTTTACGATCTTAAAGTTTATGAGAAAAGCACACGTGCAGTACATCAAAGACGCGCACGTGCAGCGTCGGCACGGGCCCACTAAATACTCCCTAAACATCGCGTGTCATGTCTTAAGTTTTATGATCACGGACTCGAGAGAATCGTCCGCAATTTGACCGTTAAAAACAATTTTGACAGTCTTACGCTTCCAACAACATATTTATTCAAAGAACTGAAAAGGATACGGGCAGTAAGAGCCAAGCGCAGAAAACGTCGCGCAAATAATATATCTATAAAATGTAAAACTTCTTTATTAACTGAAACGCGCTTATATGTTTCGACTCACTTTTAAGCCCTTCTCAGAGACAACACAAACTAACATACATAAACTGTGAATAAAAATTATCTTGTCATGATGAGCTCCCCTACCTCGAGAATTTAAATGCCAGAATTAAACCCAAAAAGAATGAAAAAAATGAAAAAAGAAAAAGGAACGAAAAAAGGAAATATCGAAATAGAAAATATGAAAAACTAATTTATCAAAAATCTTAAAATTATAAATATTAAATATTCCGAAAATAAGGACACTCACCTCGATCACAAATCACAAACTATATCGCAAACATTACTATTAATTATTCAAAAACCAGTTCTCGACATTTTTTGACCAGTCAGTATCAGACACAGTGAGTCACTTTCAGTTTTTAGCTAGTATTATTGAAGCTTACAAATGAAAAATTTTGCATTGGAACGTTAATCAATTCCATGAAAATAAAAGTTGGAAAGTAATCAAAAATCACGCCATGACTCATTACTGCGTACGAACGACACTGACTGACTAGACGTGACAACAACACAAGTCTTTATAGCTTGTCTATAATCGGGAGGTAAGCCTTGGGAAGCTCCTCCATAAGTGAGGCTCCTGGTCCAATATTGTAACGTTCCCCTGAAATCATGGCCTTCTTGTAACCGATGTTCCGTTATGACATTACGAGTAGAGGTGTTCCATCTGATGTGGTTCTTATGCTCCGTGATTCTTGATTTTAGCTGTCTATCACATAACTTGCATCGCAACTCGTACATGAGATCTTATAAACAACATTTGATTTCTTGTCAGGTAAAGGGTCCTTATGTATCCTAATGAATTTTCGCAATTTATTAGTACTATAGAACGATACCCTCATACGCTCGCTATTCAATCTGCTAAACTTCTCAGTATCACAAACGAAAGGAACAGTGAACCACGAAGGCTGCACTGTTTCTACCCTATCATCATTAATAATACTCTTCCTATTTCTAGCCATAATAATTTTCTTCAAACGATTGTTAATATTATCAAATATAAAGTTCAATGTATAATCATTCCTTAACAATACTTTAATAATGAAACACAAATTATCAAGGTGATATTTAGGATTCGAAAGCAAAACTACCCTATCAACTAGTCCCGCGATTGTACCTATTTTTTGAGAAACAGGATACTGTGACCAAAAATTTAAATATTTACCCGAAAAAGTCGGCTTATAGTACCAATTAAACTCTATCAACTCATTATCCCTAATTACTGTAACATTCAAAAAATTCAATCTATCACCCCCTATCTCCATAGTGAACTAAAGCCTAGGATGCTGAGAATTAAAAATATCAAGAATGGAATCGAAGACGCAGATGCCGTCAATAATATGTCGTCAACAAATCTATAGTAAAAGGGCAACGGAAATCGAATGAAAGACAAAGCTCTAACCTCTAGCTTTCGCATAACTAGATCCGTATGACGGGAGACAACGGAGAGCCCATAGGAGTCCTGTAATTCTGCCTATATATAACGCTATTAAAAACAAAGAAAGTAGAATCTAACACAAACTGAACCGCTTTGATGAATTCCTTCCGGTAAACAACAATCTCTAGAAATATGTACATCGCTAATGGTCTTTAATACAATCCATCGCAAAGTCAATATATATAATATATATACGGATAATGATAATAATAAACTAAAACAAGTAGTGTTCTACTTGACCAGTATAGTTGACGTATATGTATATACGCATAAGCTCTTTTATTATTAATATTTGTACTTCTGGTATAAATATATATATACATATTGTATAATAGAAGGTCTTTAGGTGGATATTTGATTAATCCATTGCATATTATTGATTTAGTTGTTGAATCGATGAAAGCTAATTGTAACAAAGATTTGATATCATTCCATGATACGTTATTAACAAAATCCATTTTTGCGATACTAATAGGTTCTAATTTTAATTTCTCAACAATGGTTCGTAAATCTTTTACTACTATAGAAATTAGGGAGAGTATCATCGTCGGACCTTCACGTTGCCCTTTGTTAACAGGCAAAGCAACATGGTAATGCTTTATATATTTTATAGCTTTGGCTTGGCCTACGGTCAGGTCTCTTAGACAAGGGATCTCGTTTCTTTTGAAAAGTTTTTAAGAGCTTGCATCTAATGGTCTTCCGTCGGTGTCAACAAAATAAGCAATACTATCCCTGTGTAGAAATAATAAATCGCGACTATTTATTATGTCTTTGATTATCTTTATTTTCGAGCCTTGATTTTTGTTATTTTTGTTTGTATATTTTGATTCTTCGTCTTCGTCATCGGTACTTGTATTTTCTTCGATATCTCTTTCCTTGTCCGGTGGATCGTTTCTATTTCCTACTTCTTTGATTTTATTTTCATTTTCCTGCGATAATATTTCTTGACGAATATTCTTATTTTTTGTTTGACTTCGGGTTTGTATTCTGTTGCAATTAGGTGGCTCATGGATTAGTATTTCTTCAGTGATTTGTAATCTCGATGGTTTGCACAGTTCTTCGTGTGTGAATGATATTGAGTCTGTATTCTCGTTAGACAGATTATCGTCGAGCATTTAATCTTCATCTTTCTCATCGTCGGAAAGATATAATTCAAAATTTATGTCCTCTTCTTCTTCGTCGGTTTCTTCTAACATTCTAGAAACCATTTCTACATCTTCCGGTCGTCAAGATTTAATAATCTATTAGGATTAATTGTTTTGCAATTTATTTCTTCGAGATTTACAGGATTTCTTGATAGAGCGTCAGCATTTACGTAGGTTTTTCCTGCTTTATATTGACATCATAGTTATATTTGGCAAGCTTCAATCTCCAGCGGAGTATTCTTATATTTGCATTTTGTGCGTTCTTAAACTAGAGTAATGGTTTCTAATCTGTGACCAATGTGAATTTTCGTCCGTATAAATATGGTCGGAAATATTTAACGCAATATATTATTGCTAACGCTTCTTTTTCATATGTATCATATTTTATTTCGTTGATTAATGTTCGCGAGGCGTATGGTATTGGTTGGTCTTTATTTATTTCTCCTTATGATAAGATGCCTCCCACGGCTATTCCAGAAGCATTTATCGTTAAAATAAAAGGTTTTGAAAAATCAGGATACTGTAAAACAGACTCTTCGCATAATCTTTGTTTTAATGTCTCAAGTGATTCTTCTTGAACAGATGTCCATTCGAAAGCCGTGTCATTCTTTAATAAGTTTGTTAGTGGCTTCGCTAATTTTGAGAAGTTTGATATAAATCTGCGATAATATCCTGCTAATCCCAGAAATGTTTAATATTTTTCGAAGTCTTAGGTCTCGAAAAATGCCTTACGGCGCCTAACTTTTTTTAATTTGGTCTGACTCCATCCTTGCTGATTACGTCCCCTAGATATGTTACTTCTGTTTTCAAAAATTCGCATTTATCTGGCTGTAATTTCAGATTAGCTTTTTGAAGCCGGTCTATTAATAAATTATATTTTCTTGCGTGTTCCTCTAATGAATGTGGCATGTATATGACAATGTCATCCATGTAAACAAATAATTTCTGGCCATGTAATCCTGATAGTACTAGATCCATTAATCTTTGGAAAGTAGTAGGAGCATTTTTTAAAGTAGCAGGTGCGGCAATGCCGAAGGGCATGCGTTCGAATACGTAATGCCCGAAAGAAGTTGTAGCGGTTTTATGGCCATCCGCAGGATCAATTTTATCTGATGGAATCCGGAAGCCAAATCACATACAGAAAAATATTGTGTTCCGCCTAATTGATCTAGAATGTCAACAATATTAGATAATGGATATGCGTCTCCAACAGTTTTTTTCGTTCAGAGCGCAAAAATTTAATACCATTCTTCATCTCTTGTATCCTTTCGAGTTCTCTTTTTTTGGGACTATCCATATAAGCGTATTATAGGGTGCGGCAGAGAAACTTACTTTTTTGAAAAACGCGCCAAACGGCAAAGGGTGAAGGTAGGAAGCTGGGAGGGGGTGCGTCCGAAAGGATAGGTCCTCAATTTTTGTTCCCCCCACAGCCAGTCTCGATCATGCTTTGGACAAGAGAGCATCGCGCGTTTTCCGTCGAGGCATACTTTGGTAATGGCCGCTCCATTGTCGCCACTCAACGTGCCTTTCGAGCGCGCTTCATTATTCCTATGGGGTTATTTGAAGTCTATTGTTTACAACGATCGACCAGAGACCCTAGCTCACCTGAAGACAAACATTCGGAACGCCATCGCCGAAATACCGGTGGACATGCTTCAGAGAGTGACGCAAAACTTCAGAAATCGACTCAATCAGTGCATAGACAATGGCGGCCGTCATTTGATAGATGTAATTTTCAAAAGTGCATGAAAAAAAAATTGATGAGGTGATCTGTAAGAGGAAAAAAGAATTATACCGATATCTGCAATAGTTTCGTTTTTATTAACCTTTAAAAAAGTAAGTTTCTCTGCCGCACCCTGTATAAGGCGATTGAGAAGGTTTTACTATGCCTCCTTCAAGTAGTTCTTCGACTTGCTTATTTATTTCCTCTTTATGAAGTTGTGAAAATCTGTATTATCGTGTGTCGATCGTCTGTTGTAGGTATTTGACGTTGCAATACGTTAGTTGCAGTTAATTTGTCTCCAGGAATATGAAATCTGTCCTGGCTATTGGATATAAGATTTATTATGTTTTTTTTTCTTGTTATCTCTCATTTAAGTGTTCCAAATGTAATAATTCCACAATTTTTGTATATCTATTCTTATTAGATTCCTCTGACAATGTAAAGCATTCGAGCAATATATTATCTTTTTCTGCTCTCTCTTTTTGTTTTGATTTACATTTATGCATGAATTTCTCTATTATTTCTTGGGATTGAACTTGTGTCGATGCAGGAATTTTCGAAAACGGTTTACTTTTCTTTTTACTTTCTTTAATTATAAAAGGATCTAACATTTGGATCATATAATTTTATTATTTTCACGAGTTCTTCATTAATAACATGAGAGGTTTGATTATTATTATCCATGGATGTTCCAACTCTGGAGAATTTGATTTCTTCTAAGAATATTAAAAAGTCCTTTCCTTTGGATTCTTTTAAATGGAATTGAGTCGCATTGCGTAGTGAGGTTCAGTTACTTTACTCCTCACAATTGACAGGAGTAGAATTTATCAAGGAGATACGAAAACCTTCCTCTGAAATTCTAGGATTATTCAAATTTTTCAGAGATGTTTGAAAATTTCTCCAAGGATTTAGGAATTAGACTGATTTCTAAAGGAAGTTTGATAACTATCCCCTCCAAGGATTTTAGAGTTGGATAAATTTTCAAGAGAAGTTTGGAAATTTCCCTCTCCCAGGATCTTGGAATTAACTGGATTTGCAGGAGAGGTTTGGTAACTTCCCCCTCCGTGGATTTTGAAATTTAGAGTCTTGGTGAAGATTTGAGAACCTTCCTCTGGATTAGAATTTTTATTTAGTTTTTTATTTCCTCTCGTAATTTCTTGAATTTTCCCCATTTAACTTTATTCTCACCCTTATTTTGAATAGTGTTATTAGTATCTTTCTTTGTTTTATTTAACGTCATATTTTCTTCAATTTTAATTTTCCCGTCTTTATTCTTATTCATAGACTCATCTTCGTCATTCTTTAAATCTGCATCGCAGTTGGGTACTTCATTACGCTCTTAGTGGTTCGGGTCCGTAAAATCGATCTGTATTTCCACAATTTCTGTTGGCTCGTCTTGCGTTTCGATATTTAATTCGTTATTATCGAATAATTCATTTAGAGGTTTAAGACGCAAGTTTGGCATTTGAACTTCTACTTCTTCGTTCAACGTGATTATGACGTTTAGATACGCCTTTCCAGAAACACTTTCTACTATGGTGTCTCCTAAATAAATTCCGTGAGCTATTTTTATTTTCGAAATATATTTAATTTTTATTTCAGGATTTTCTACTCTGACGTAAAATAAAGATTTCAAGCGCGGAGATGCAATGATGGTTTCTGGTGACAAGAAGAGTCCCTTTATTCCTGACGTATCTAGGTATCCTTTCGCGTAATCTATTTTTGAAGAATTCTGTTCAAAGAAATCATTGCCTAATATGCCGGACTGTGAAACAGGAAAGTCATTAGATATGAAAAATTACTTCTTTTCCAAAAACCGATAAAGTTATTGTTACGTCCAGACTCCACAGTTCTTTTCTTCGACAAGAAACTTTCGTCATCACAAAAAATTAGTGAGCAGTAAACCACTTGAAATAGGAGCTGAGAGCAATAAATGCTCGTTTTAAACTAACAACCCATCCGGGACTGAACCGTTGAGTTAGATATTTGAACCAAATAGACAAACCTTATCTCGAGGACTATAAAATGAAATAAGAGCTGAGAACAATAAATGCTCAGTTTTTAACTAATAAACCACTCGGGACTTGACTTCAAAATTCCCGATTCAGTATATAGAAATTCTGTCGTTTCGGATTTGGACTCGAAGGATTTGATAAGAGTAGAAGTTGGTAATGTGTTTTGTGTTACTTGATTTTATTTTACTCAAATTTTCTATCGCAGTCTTGTAAAGGTTCTGATTTGTCGCCTGAATTCCTCGTATTCATTCCTGCTTCCTAAGATTGTTGACTTTCTCATCCCGAACGAGCCCCCAATTTTTCAAGTTCTGTTATGTCCAAGCTCCGCATGCAAAGAGCTGAGGGGATGAACACAGGAACCGAATTATTAGATTTGGTCATGTCTAGGCTCCGGACCTCAAGGACTGTGGGGAAGGACCGATGCAAATTGGAAGGCATTTCGCTTCGTCCGGAGGTTCCTAACGAGCCAGGGGTTGAATGAAGGACGAAGTGGAAACCTCAACTCGTACTCCGCTAAATGGACACACGAGTTGGACGTACTTTAAATTTAAAGGGCTCAAATTGGGTTAGTGTACCGGGAGGGCGCACTTTATCGCCAAATATGCCAGTACATCCGTATACTCTAACTATCGGTCATGGAACTTAATCCAAGTGACCAGGGAGAGGACAAAATGCAACCGCGGGAGAACTAATAAATACAAGGAGAGGGATTTTTTTATTAAATTCACAAACAAAGGATTAATTTAATATTATAACAGAAGCAATATTTAGTGATACATTTTTCTTATGTATAAACATACAATCCTTTGTATGTTTGGTTCTCAAATCTGAAATGTGTTAGCGTACGGATTTGTGTTGTGTGAATGTGTGTGGATGTAGCTTCTGACAGAAGGGAACAGAGAAACGGAATTAAAAAGGAGAAGGATTATAAGGGAGGGAGGTAATTGGGGAAAGGACGAGAGAGAATACAAGGACAGAAAATGGATAGCCGTCTCCTTCGATTCGGATCCACGATCCAATTGGCATCAGAGATAGGTGTGAAAAGGTCGCAAAAAATTAATTCGTCAATATTATGGAAAAGAAAGTGGACGAGATTGGGAGAAGTATAATCATTAATGGTAAAATCGGTGTCGGTAAGTAATATATGGGCAACCATAGGGCGTCAAAACAAACGTTTCCACATCTCCCTCCAGCGCTATGGGTGTGGCCTAGACAGGTCAATCTGGAAAAAGGACGCGCTCTGATTGGTCGAGGAATGAAAGGTGGAGGTAATAGAGTAATTAAATGATGTGTTTTGATTGGTTCGCCCTATACTTGACAAAGATCTGATTTGTTCGAATCATACCTACGAAGTGATTGAAGAAGAGGGGTAAAGGACTTCTGACTAAAATAGAGGGTAAAATTTAAAAAAATGGTGAGTGGAGATTGGGACTGTAACATTTTTTGTCGCAAGGGCAGAGTACGAACACTGGGGCATGAATAACGAATGGTTATATGACAGTCATTATTTGTTGACGAAGAACAATTTCTCCGATGTGTTGGCATTTTAGTGAATATTTTTTATGTATGAGAGATAAGATCTTATACAAAAATTTGCAAGTCTAGAGAGAATCTTACTTTTGCTAAGAAGAATGCGAGAGGTAACACAGGAAGGAACGTGTTCAATTGGCGCGACGTCTTTGAGCATTACTTTAAAAAAATTCTTTCTATATTTTATGTATTTAATGTATATTATCTAAGTCTGTAATACCAGAGAAAATGTATTTATTGTAAATAAAGATGGCGATAGGAGTAAGAAACAAACAATATTTACAAGTTTGAAATGTTTATTCAAAAGAGATATTATATGAAATAGTAATTTTATTTTTTTGAAAGAGTACACGTTTGAACGGCATACAGCATGAGAATTTACGAATTTATGTTTATAATAAAGAAAAATTTTATGAAATAACTACGAATAATCGGTCATTTCGCTTACAATCAGAGGTAAATAGATTAAGAAACTGGCTAAGATTATAGCCATTACACATAAAATGTAGAAATACACAGCAGTATTATCCACAAGTTTGAGAAAGTATTTCTTACAGCATTGTCGTATTCCGACGATACGTGGTGGAGTTTCGTCGAAGTCGTAAGAGGAATCTTGGATCTAAGGGCGGCAAGCCGTAGTTATCAAAATACATTCCTGTTATTTATTAAAGTTTCAGCGGACCCAATGTTGGCCGGGTCGATCGTGATCGTCCGTGTTAGCGACAATGGCAGTCGACCTCGTTCACACGCTCGACAGTCGATCGGCAAAATAAATCCCCGCATGTCAGACACTGAAATGATGTAATATGTTTAAAACTTCTAGCGAATTCATTTCTCGTCGTCGGAGAACATGAGAGAGGAAATATTTGCGTAAATTCAAAATGTACCTCTTTTACCGGCGTGTCTACCAAAAATGCTTGTGAGACTATGTTAGCTTTATCTCTATCAGTCGACGAGTCGAATTTTGAAAGAATTTTTTTTTCCTCATCTGTTACTTGTTTATTCTCACTTTGATTCTTTTCTGTCACGATATTTTTTCTCCACACTTCATAATGTTGCGAATGATATTGAATTACTGATTTTTAAATTGAATTGAAAAATTCCCGCTGTCTGTTTATTCACTCTTGACATCGCTCTCGCTCCAATTTTCTGAGGAAAAGCTATTAAGATTTGAATTGCTGCTATTTCATATAGTTAGCCAACGTTTCAATTTGTTGTGTAAGGCGAATGTGATTCGATGCTGGTTCGAAATCTGTCATAAGTGCAGCGTTGTCTACGGCCTTCAAAATCTGATAGATTTTTGAAAGCCGGAAAAATTCATTTCCAATTATATACGTTTCTAGAAAGTAGTCAGATGAAGTGTCTTCTCTTATGCTCTAGTATAGATGTAGCGTGCGTGTCGTATAATGTCACGCAAATATATCGTAAAGTTTTTTGGATTGACGTCTCCACCAAATCATTCGATTCTGTGATAATTTCATGTAAGCCAGTTGTTTTCTCGTCTTACTCTATCGGGTAAATCATCAAATGGACAAGGTGCCGTCATAATCAGGTGAAGAATCGCGACTTTTTTCGGAACAAAATTTCATTCGACATCGCGAAAACTTTATATGTTGATGACTATATTCATTACGATATTCGAACTTTTGCTATTCTTTTTTCGTCACGAAACATTAGAGTTGGTGTCACAAACAAGACTGAAGTTTTTTTGTCATTTTGCGTTCAATTAGATGAGAAAAAAAATGTGTAATGGGTGAAAATAATTTTCTCGCAGAAGCCATAGGGCTAAACGGAAAAGTCGAGAATAACTTGACGCGAGGAGTCGATTTCTAAAACTTTATCAAACTTGGCATAGACGATACAATTAATAGTCACGGAAAGAGCTTTTTCGAATTTTACTTCTAATCGTAATTCGCTTCCGTGTTTTACGAGATTTCAATGTCCTGCACAATTAGCGGATAGATCTGGAGTAAGATCGAAAGCGAAAAGAGTGTAGCCGTTGGCGCAATCGTCTCTACTTATAGAATTACCCTTGTTCAGAAAATGAATGCCGGTCTCCCAAGAATAATATGTGATAAGCTTCAACATAGAATTGCTCGTTTTTCGAAAAATTTGGTTCTATCGGTCTATTGGGAATTTGCATACCAAGAAATTTATTCCATAATTTTTGAAATTAAGCCGGTTTAATTTTCTATCGCTGTTAAATCGAAATTTGTTCGCGCGAGACGCGGCAATCCGTGATAATCCCCGTGCTTCGCATCCACAGAGGCGCGACGTGCTAAAGTGAAAGAATAACGGAGTACCTAAATATTTAACATTACCGCATTAATCGCGACTGAATAATTTATGCAGTTGCAAGATCACATGAGCAACTCGGTAAATGGTACAAAGGCAAATGGCGTGTTCTCTGTCTTCTTTCTGTTGATAATCTGTGAAAGGTTAGGCATGAATTCGGAAGCGAGATGGACCAACCAAAAAAGCAAGAGAGAGAAAGAGAGAGACAGGTAAAGAAAAAGAGCAAAAGAAAAAGAGAAAAAGAGAATACTGGTAAACTGAACGGTGATCGAGAGTTCAAACGACGATTTTGAACGACGACCATAAAAGTTTGATTAATTAGCCATGCCATGCTGACGAAGCTTTCGTGACGTTACCCCGCCCAATTGAATGTTGCTGCATTGTCGGCATCTCTCCTCATAATTCTTTTAACTACTATTTTGCGTAAATAAAAACTTGAAGGAAAAGAGAAGACTACGTTATTAAAGACGACACTCGACCGAAAGAATTCAGTTATTTGGATTAAAAGAACAAACATTAATACTATTTTACAATTTGAAAAAGAAAAGTAGATACTTATAAAATATAGGCAAGCTATATATATAATAATAACTCATAATTACACATATAGCTCGAAAACCTTTAGCTTTTTCTTAATATATTTTTTATAATTATTAATTCGCCTTGTTATCGACAAAACTATTATTCGTTTCGGTAGCTGTCTGAGTATTGCGTTATCTATCGATTCCCCCACGATGCCGCCGTGTATCGTGAATGTTTTAACTTCGACTCTCGTAAAGGGATATTTGGCGATAGTTTTACTCAGCATTCTAGCGTGTGCGAGTAGCACACCCGGACTTATTTTTGCTCTTCTTACAAGTAGACTAGCGTCAAGAATGCGTATTTTTGATATCGTTTTACTCTCCATAACACAAAATAAATCTTTTGAAAATACGAGTCTCATTTTAACCTCCACTCTGTTAATTAAAAATTTATCTTCATTGAAAACGTCGCAGTGAAGATGGCCAATGTGATCTAGCGCGTGATTTCCTAGAATGTATTGCGTGCGTATCTCATGCGTTGTATTTGGATTTGACAAGTCTAACGTGTCGTCCATGTAACCAGGGATATCCACGTTCCATAAGAGATTAGATGGGAGGTTTCTGCGGGTGAAGCATAATTTAATAACGCCTCAATGTATGTGCGGTACGCGTAAGCGTTGTTTGGAGGCGATATGAGTTTTTGATTAAAATGTACGTCGATTTGGTTGAACATGGAATGCAATAAATGATTTTCGGGGCCTACTTTTGTCCCGCCGTCGGATGCGACCGATGTGTTCTTCCCGCGTTCGCTTTTTACGTATACGAAGACTCAACATGATGTGAGTGAGGTCCAGATAGTCTTCTCCATGTCCGGGTATGACGAATTTCATGAGCGAATCGTCCGCGAGCAAAATTACGTTTGTAATAAAGTTTGTAATAGAGTTTGTAATAAATCCATTACGAACTTTCAATGGTGGTTTGCGTAAGAGGCAGAGAGAAGAGCTCTTTATACACTCTCGAATTCGCTCTTTATACACTCGCTTGACGGAGTATGAAGAAAAAAACATACTTTTTCTCGAGCCACGAATTCCTATCTCAATTAAGAGAATATGTCGGATATGTCACGTTTCTTGACACAATGTTTCCTAGCGGATGGTTTTTTGATTTTTCTTTCTGCAGCATGAATTTTCTTTTTCTTCTTCGTCACTTTTTTGCTCTTCTTCCCTGTGGTACTTCTCGATGATTTTCTTTTGATCCCTCAACGTCGTTTATGATACACGATACGTCTATCTCGACCACCAAGTGGAAACTGAAGCGCCGTGGATTTCGCGAATATTTTATATCCAAACCCTTTCATCAAGGAACTTATTTTTTTCTTTGGTTTTTCTCCACAAATTACCCTTAAATTCCGCAAACCGACTTTTGACTGCTTCCTTTAATGGCTTATTATTTTCGACGTCTTCTATCACATTAATTCCCGCACAAGCTTCTTTTTCGACAGCACGCACCTTTATTTAGATAAGATAATATTTTTCTAAATAACTTGCCGAAAAAGCTTCCGAAAAAGATTCTATGTCCGTTGGTAGAATGAATCGACAAAAACAGGCAGAATTCCACCTCTGCTACCGATGTCCCGCGCATCAAAATACTTCTCATATTCCGTCATGAGTTTTTAACTATAGACTGGCACTATCGACACGCTCGCGTACACGAAAGAAAGTTATTGCTTGCGTTTAAAGTGCAGCGTCACAGTCAGCGTACCAAATTTGAATGGAGTTTTATTTCCAAGATGATCTCTTACGAGACGTACCTACTCTCGTATATCTATTTCGATCGTTCTGAAATTTGTTCATCGCAATAAAATATAATTTGAAAATGAGAAATGCTTCACTGAATTTGCACCAAATGCGTAATTATGACTGCGTATCAGCAATAGTATCTCGATCAGTACTATTCTGAGAAGAGGAATAGGCACATCACCTGTTATATTATATAAGGCGCACAAATATCACAATATACGAATATTTAATCGGAGATACCTTGCCACAAGCTATAGGGTTTGCTACTTCAATAACCGATTGTATGTCGCTGCCCCGTCTTCTTATTAAAGATCTGTGAGTAAGAAAAATTTTCTCTTCTGTCTCATTGGAATTAGGTTTACATATCGCGAGGTTGGAATAAAATTGGTGTTTATTGGAAATTGCTACTGAGAAACCTAGCATTCGTAGAAAATTGTCGGAAAAGTTTATATGATGTAGTATTTTGCATTTTTCATTGCAGTTAATACTTATGTAGACTTTGCCACCAGACGCTCTTTGCTGTTCGAAATAAAAATGCATCTTTAAACGCGATATCAATCACCTCAATAAGTTCGTGGATATCATTGTAAATTCCATTTGAAAATGTAACTTCTTTTGCTGTAAACGGGCCATTTGTCTTCTCATCGGGTTTAACATCGACGAATCTGATCACATTTTTGTTATGACGTACGTGTAAAAAGGTACAGGAAAATTGAATCTCACTTATAGCAACCTCCCATTGTCCGTGCAACACTGTAGAGTGAGGTAATTTCGTAATGAAGGACGACATTATATTATCCGGAAAATGACGCATGGTATTGCTGTTACTCGAAAATACCAAAAGAAATTGTTCCTCCACCATCGCGAAGAGAAATTAAACTCAATGCCGGAATCCAAGTATCAAACTTACTGAGATAACCGCGTCAGCTAACTAGCACTTGCTTATTAGCTCTTCGCCCGCTACTCTTTATCACGCGATCGACACAATAAACTGTTCTTCCTCTAAATTTTTCTCAACTCGAGCTAATTCTTGCTCATAAAAAATACCGTCTATGACTTTGTTTGCTAAATCTCGCAATTCGTGAAGATTTCGACAATCAAGAACACGATAAATTTGAAATATTTTCTCGCTCCACTTAGGCCTCGTAACCTTTCTCGAAGGCAGCTTTTGCTCTATTGATATGAATGAGTTCTCTGACGCGATATTTAATCTTTCGCGCCCGTTTCTTTAATATTTTGTTTTTCCAACGACGTGATATATTTTCACGAGCGATACATGCGTTTTCTCTCGTTACTACCGCAGGTTGCATTCTCATGGACGAGTGACGCATGTGATTGTAAGCGCGTACAATGTCCTGTACATATCGATGTAGCCTCGCGTATTTTTATACGTGAAATAACACCACATTCGCTTCTTCAGTGTTTTGAAGCGTTGGACGATGACAGCTTTAATGTCCGGATTGCGCGTTACTCGAAAACGAATGTCGTTTTCTTTAAGAAATTTTTACATTAGTGCGTGACAAATTCTTTACCTTTGTCTGTTTGTAAGTATACAGGTACTCGTCTTTCGCTTTTCGCTAGTACGTGTTGAAAAGCTTTTATTACACTGTTGTTCGTTTTATCATATAGCGGTTCCACTCAGACGTATTTGCATAGTACATCGATAATCACTAACAGATAGAAATAGCCATCATTGTAACTTTTTAGATTTCGGAGTTCGATCACATCTGCCTCCCACACATCGTCAATGTTTGTTACACTGTAATGCAATCGCGGAAATTTTCTGTGCAATGGTCGATGCAACGTGTACGCGTCTTGCGATTCGAGCCAGCGTACGACTTCTCCCTTCTGAAAAATTCGGTTTAACGGCGCGGGTTAGATTATCCACCGCTGAATAACCCGCATAATTCGACGGATCGTAGTATAGTTTTTCAAACGTCATCGTTATCTCAATTTTTTCCAACCGAGTAATCAATCTTTTTTCGTTTGCAAAGATACGAGGGTCAGTTTTTTGTGTACGAGAAAGAATCAACAAACTTTCCTCGTCTATTTTTTGTTCGTAATTTTTACGTTTTTCTCTTTCCTCATGCTCTCGATACAATCGACGCGGAACTCGCGCTTTTGATATAAAAAGTGTGGAACTCGCGCGAGGTCAAAGTTTTACGCTGTTTACAGTAACACCGTGCATGGACAATAATCTTTTATTTCTTACCAGTGCAGAAGGTATATTCAACATACGGAGTAATTGCAAACTAATTTCTACCCACTGCTTTCACAGTTTTTCTCTCGCGCATTGCATCGTCAGTGATATTCGAATCTTTCACGACGTTACCATCTATAGTCACGATTACATGCTCGTCCCAACTAATTCTATCGGGCACAGCTTTTCAAAACAAATGTTTCATCAGTAAGTGTGCGCACTTACAATAAGATCGGTATGCTTTTCAGCATTTCTTCGATGCTTTTGATCGTATGATTATGCTCGCTCGAAATTTTAAAATTTTTCGTAATAATATCTGTGTTATTAATGGAATATGATGGCAATGGTATATCGGATGTTTGCGAGAGATCGTGGAAAACGCCATTGTTCGTCATCTCGTTAGCGAGATGAGTGGAGACATCTCGTGTAGCGTTGTCTTCTATATTTTCGTTTTCGTTATGTTCGTCTTTCTGTCTTCGCGTTTCTTGGATAAATCGTAGATATCGCCGTAATGCCTCTCTACATTTTCCACCTCTCGCTTTCGTCACGCAGCCAGCCGGAATTATGAATACGACTCATCTCCGCATCGAGTCGTGTTAGGTGAGTTCTCGGGATTTGCGTTGTATTATAGTGCTCGAGGTGTTATCCGAATTTTGCGGTACTGTTATTTCTTTTGACTCTCCATCAACGAATGATGTCGGATTCTGACGTAGCTGATGCTGAACATTCTCTCCAGATTTTCCGTCGAAATTAAAACCATTTTTGAGCCCTCTCTATAACGTTTTATCCCTACTACTTCGTTCCTTCGATAATTAGTGATAATAAGGTCGATAATATAGGTCCGATAATATAAGATAAAAATCCGCCTTGCTGCACCAACAGCTTTCTTTCGTTCTTCCAATTACCACGTTTTGCAACGACGCGACGCAGAACCTTTTTGTATTTGGTTAACCGGTTTTTTTCATTTCGTTTGAACGAGACGTTACCTTTGAGTGTAAAAACATATTCACAGACACAACAAATTAGTTTTTCGTCAGCGTTGCGCAAGAAGGTTGTGCGTTGATTTTTATTTAAATAATAAAGCTGTGCGAGGAGACAGGCGTTTTTCTTACCGATCGAATGTGTGGCGATTTTTGTCGCTCTGTGCAATTTCTCGTCACCCACCTTCATCGCGAGAAAAATCTACGACTGACACGTGCGATTACCCGTACTCAACTTTTATATGAATCCGTTGATTTACACGGCACGTAGACATAATGAATCGTATCCTCGGGAAAAATATACATTCGAAATCGATACTTGTCAAGGGTTGATTGTTTCAGATCGAGCTACAAATATCCGTGAGGTCTCAATGTGGCGTCGTAGTATACCTCTTCTAGAAATTTCGAATTGTCGGGATAGACTTGACGCGCTAAATGAATTTGAGCGCGATCACGGATTTTTGAAACGACGACGTAATTCGCGTTAAGTGATATATCACGCTAATCACGCCCTTGATAGAATAGATTCTGCGAAATAAGAATAACATTGAGATTCTTGTGACTGCCTTTGGTAAAAAGATCCACGATTGCATCGCACGACAAACAATGATTCTTTCATAAAATCATCGATTATCACTAATTTCGGAGAAAGCGGATCGTTCGAGTAATCTTCCGGAGAGGGTAATCCCTCGCGAAATTCAATTATATTCTTCTTGGTCGTTTTAGTATTGCTGCTTCTCCTACGCTGTTCTTCGAATTCTTTTACACGTGTGTCGTATTGTAATTGACGATAGACTTTTTGCCATTCCGCATAATAGAACAAAACTCTCTCGAAAAGTACATCATGAGAAATAAATGTCGGAGAAAAGCTTTCACGAAGATCGTCTTCCCGCAACCTGTCAGTCTATATACAATCGACGGCTAAGAGTATTTTCAACGCACATCCATTTTACGAAATGAACGATCGATCTTCGTGAAAGATTTTAAAAACAAAAAAAAACGTCACTTAATTTCTAGAATATGCGAAAAGAAATAATTTTAGAAGGGCGGAGGTAATAAGCTAATCAATGCGACGGCAGGACCCTCTCCACGCGGCGGACGAGTGCTCGCGTCAGCATATTCCCGCGTGAGCTTGTTAGCACTATGACTGACGAAAAGTTGATTATCTTGCCGTTACGACGCTTATTTTTGCGCGTCAAAGAAGCTTACGATCAGCATATATTTCTATCGTTAAGTGAGCGCGTGGCATCGCCATCGATAAGCTTGCTGATGCCACTACCGCGATGCCGCAGCAAGGGAAAAGCTTTCATAGAAATCGGAAAGGTTAGTTAGAATTACGTAATAAATCATCTCTTCTTGTTTTCTTTAAGTACAAAATATTTTTTATTCGATACTTTTTTTAAAAAAGAGGAAAGAAGAAAAGGAAATATATGTAATGTTAATTTTTTTATGTTGATTATATTTTTGTTAACTCTTATACAAAAAATTCAATTATTCAGAAACAATATTTACATTTTTATATTACATTTAAATATTTACATTTTTATATTTTTACATTTTTACATTAAATCATTCAATAAAATTTTAATAAAAATGTTTTCTCTGCAAAAGAGAGATACTTATATTTTATTATTTACAAAAAACTTAAATTTAAGTTTCTTTTTACATAATACTTAAATACTATGCAAATAGGTGGAAAACTCGCGAACTTAAAATATAAGTAAGAGAAAGAAAAAGAAGAAGTCGTTATTTTCTTCTGAAGTCATACGGAAGAGAATAGCAATTATTAATAAATGCGTTTTACCAATACCAGTGTGCACGTCTTTGTTCCGTTTCCCGTTATGATTTCGTGAAACGCGGTGCATCGGATTGCGTTAAAACACAAATTTATCGCTGCCCTTCCCATTTCTTCTTCTTCTTCTTCTTCTTCATCGCGCCTTTTTCTCTCATTATCCATTATTAATTTCCTAATACTATTAAAATTTATAATTCGAGAGTTCTTATAACTTAATGTTATTCCTTTAACTTTACAAATCTCGTGTCAGCGACATTCCAGTGTACAAACGATGTACGCATAGAATTTCGGGTTCCTGGACACGAACGACTCGATAAAACTGCCCCGTCCGTAGCTCTCGAGTTCTTCTGTTATATCGCCTAGAAAATTCTCCGTACGCGGCTCGTAATCGTTCGGTTCGCCTTTGTTTATGTAAATACACGAGTCTGTATCAGAATATAAAACGCGACTATCTAATTTTTCTAAATATTCGTGTAAATTTCTAAATATTATATCAGTCGCGCTTGTAACGTCGTCCATGCCGCGATTACAGAGTTGATTTATGGAGAAGGCGCGACCGTCTCTTTGCGTAGTCGCCACGAAACACATATTACGACAGATAATATATTGGTTATTTTGTGCTCTGAATTTGTGAGCAACTTTGCCAAACGTTCGTATTTTTTTACGATCTCTGTATTAGGCAAATTGGTTCGTTGACCGAATTTACCCCAGAAAGAATTCAAGCAGAGTTTCGCGAGCGAACCAGGATTTCAGACGATATTATTTTTATCGAGAACAATACCTTCGGTTTTTTCGTATTCCCGAAGGTACTGTTCCTTACTCTCATCATTCAGGCATTCGCTCGGCCATTTGCTCGGCCATCCGCTAGCTTCCTGCTTTAATTTCAAACTTCACTGTTGATATATTCAACAAACAAACCACCTTGCCTTATACAAGGATTGAAAAATGTGACTCTAAATTGCCATATTTCGCTCACACTTGTCACGAGATAACCTTTCTCGAGGGCTTTGCGCAATTCGCAAGATACCCATGCACCTACGAATTCACGATCGGCGGGGCGAGCGTGAGTGCACTCGACCTGCAAAAACAGTTCACAGCAACTATGACACAGCCCGAACAACAATTTGTCTTGTACGCGGTACGAAAGTACGAGGTGAAAGAGATTGCGTGGAGGAAATACTATGCATCGAATGATACCCTCGACAGAATTAAAATTAAAATTCGGAACTACGCCAATTAAACTCCGAACATTGTTCTCCGATATAAATCGTAGGTTAGCCTAACGGAAAAGTACCCGTTTTTAATACATACGGATATAGAGAACACACGTCCACATAGCGTATTTTCTCCGTACCCGTAACTTCGTATCGGGTTACAATATTTTTCATACGGCTACCAAAGAATGCCTCATGAAGGTCGAGAAAAGGGTTGATTAACATCGAATGGTTTTCGAGAAAATTGTGCATCTCGCGATTTTTACGCTTTTCTCTTGCAAATTCACATTCTTATTTCTCCATCACTTTATATCCACATTGTCAAAGACGCTATTGCGACAGTTCGTTCGTATCAAGCGTCGATTGCATCTTCGCGTGGCGTCCCGGACGCAAGTTTCTTTTCACGATTGATTTGGTAACAGTTGGAACAACCGTGCCAAAAACAACCGTGAAATTGTAACACGTAACGTCTCGTTCGCTAATTCAACTTCGTAATATCCATCGACGGACGTATCGGCAATTCGATACTCGCGACCTCGCCCTGCATAGATTATAGGATGTCCGAGCTCACGCTCCATCCCCATTAACCACTGTAGTACTTTGTACGAGTGATTGTCTTTATATCTATATCCGCCCGGTGGAATGATTCCTATTTCTTCCTCGCGTAAAAAGTTTTTGCGAAAAACTTTTATACACGTGGAAGCGATAATCGTGCGTTCTATGAACGGACACACGTCTCCGCGTTCTAAAAAGATTTTTCTGAACGCCATGCACGCACGTCGAAGGATATTTACGTCATTCCGACAATATTTTACTATTTCTTGTTTAAAATTAAAAACAAAATTCGATCGCGACATTTCCTTGTGCCAAACCATAAAACGCTCGTGTTTCTTGGGTTTCATTTGTTCATGGGTTCATTTGTTGCCAATAATATCGCATGTTTATAAAATTATATTGGTCCAATATAATTTTCATTTTGCAGCGTATTAAACGAATGAGGAAAATAATCTTTACCCAAAGTATCTCGCAGCCCGAAAGCCTTGGGTAAATCGGATAAACGCATAGGTATATATAGTAATTTGACCTATCAATAAATTTTGTACGATCAGTTGTCATAACGATATTTGTCCCGTTCATAATCACCCGAGGTTCTTCTGTTATTCCTAATTTTTTAACAAGGTACTTTAAAATAAACTGAGCGTCAAATGCTTTAGCATTATGTCCGGTATAGATGATTTTTTAAAAATATAGATGTTCGCATTGCAAAATCGACAAACTCTTTTACAGAATTCTACTAAATATGAATTCACTCCAATTTAACGACATCGCAATGATATGACTTCTATTTCCACGCACGCGTCGCAAATTTGTTGCACGATGTAAAGAGTTGAAACGTGAATTCTTACGTTCTCTGTTCCTTCGAGCGTCTCGTCTTGTCGCATTTCGAAATCATAAAACACGAATGCAGCGCGATCTCTTTTAACACATTCGTCCATGTCTTCGACGTCATTTGTATTTGTTTGCGGATTTTCTTCTACAATATTTGTACCCTCTCCTTTTTTACTGAGGCTTTACGACAAAGAGGCCGTATGTAACACAAATGATTCAAAGACTGTAACAAACGATAAGTTTTGCAATAAACTATCATCAGGAGGAAAATAATCATCACAGGCAAGATCATCATCGTCAACAGGAGGTTAGAGATAACTTCGCTTTTATTGAGTTAAGGATGGAAAACTCGCGTTGGTTTAGGAATTTTGTGATACTAGGGAGAAAGGCAACTTTTGGGATACATCCGCTACTCGAAGATACCGATATCATTCGTTGAATAGAAAGTCAATTTTTTAGTAGGGTCCTTGTCTATCAATCTGTAAGTGTCCTTGTCATGTAATATGTCATGCATTTTTTCCAAGTAGTTTTTAAAGGTCATAATTACAGTGGTGTTGCCTTTGTCTGCTTTATTAAAAGACCTGGATTATTTTTCAAAAACACATTAAGTTCCTTCAATCCTTGTTTGATTTTAGAAAACTAAAGAACTACTTAGAGAACTAAAAAATTGACGACAGAAATACGAACGCTGTAAACATGTTGGAAAACGAAGGGGTTTGTGGATCAATCTGTATATAAAAAATTGTATATTTCTGATGATGATCTACCGAGATCCTATTGGGCTTCCTAAAATTCATAAAAAGAGCATTCCGCTTAGAATTATCGTAAGCTGCATCAATAGTCCCTTTTACAATTTAGCAGGGCTCTTGAAAGATATAATTTAAAAAAGTTTGAACTACAAAAAAAACCTCGGATACATAAAAAATAGTTACGAATTAGTTAAAAAAATAAACGGTCTACCCTTGCCGGAGGATTATCGAATTGTTTCGCTTGACATCGCGTCGATGTATTCCAACATTCCCATCGAATTAGCCTTGGGGAGTGTTTTGAGAAGATGGAATGTGATAGAAAAGAATACTTCTATCCCTTTTCAGGAATTTAAAAGAGCCATTTCCGTTATTTTAAATTCCACATTTTTTAAGTTTAATGAAGAATTTTACGAACAAATTTTCGGATTGCCCATGGGATCACTTCTATCACCAATTTTGGCAGACTTAGTAATACAAGACTTGGAATACAATATTTTTAAAACACTTACCATTCACATACCTGTGTATTATCGGTATGTAGATGATATCTTATTAGCAGTGCCTTCTAATCAAATCACTAACATCTTGAATTCCTTCAATACTTACCACGAACGCATAAAATTTACGGTAGATTATGGCGAGGAATTTGGAATTAATTTTTTGGATGTAAAACTTTTGTACGACAAGGGCAGGATTATTTTTGACTTGTATACAAAGCCTACTCTCTAACTCGGAAAGATACCTAAATTTTTTCTCTAATCACCTTACCATACATAAAAGGGGAGTGGTGATTACGTTATTTGACAAAATTATGTTCCTATCCCATCCAAGATTCCATCACACTAACATCGAATCCTTAATCAACACCCTCCTCCGCAACGGGTATCCTCTACAATTTGTATTTAAGACCATAAAAAATAGAATAAAAACTCTTTTCAGAAAAAAGAATTTTAATACTACAAGTGAACAGAACATTAACTCTAACGGTAACTCTTCGGTAATGATAAAATATTTCACGATTCCTTATTTAAATAACACTTCAGAGAAATTCAACATAGCACTTAAAAAATTTCAATTTGAATTTGTATACGCGGTCTGGCTATTAAATAACGAGACTGCTTATGAAAAAGTTTTATTTTAAAAATTATTCTACAATTGAATGCTCCCCTTCAATATACTCCCCTGCCCTCGCCACACACCGTTCCGTTCGTTTTTTCCATTGGTCAAAGCAATGCTGGAAGTCTTCTTTTGTAAGAGCATTTAGGAGCTCCGCCGATTTTCGCTTCACCTTTTCCATCGACTCGAACCGGGTTCCTTTTAAGGCAAACTTGATATTCGCAAACAGGAAAAAGTCACAGGGTGCTAAATCAGGCGAGTACGGCGCGTGTTCGAGCACTGGAGTGCCTCTAGCGGCTAAATAACGCTTCACAGACGGCGCGTTATGGGCAGGTGCGTTGTCCTGGTGTAAGATCCACGACTTGTTTTCCCAAAACTCCGGCCGTTTCTTACGAACTCGCTCTCGCAGTGTTGCCAAAACTGTCAAATAGTAAGTTTGGTTTACAGTTTGACCCTCTGGAACCCATTCAGTCATCACGATGCCGTTGATGTCGAAAAAAACGATTAGCATGGCTTTAAATTTTGATTTCGACATCCTTGCTTTTTTCATTCTTGGCGATGCAGGA
>NW_017304258.1:84923-115385 GCF_001594115.1 Trachymyrmex septentrionalis | reverse complement strand
TCTCTCGGCCTTCAGAAAACCGTTTATACCATTCGAAAACACGCGCACGAGATAGAGAATTCTCACCATAGGCCTCTTTCAACAACTTATAGCACTCAGTCGGAGTTTTTTTTAATTTAATGAGAAATTTCACATTGATCCGTTGCTCGTGTTTTTCGTCACACATTGTTATCGGCACGAGAAAAAAACAAGTTCGTTTCTAACCTCTATAGAAAAAATACTACTACTGCGACAAAAACGTGTTTTCGTACTGGAATAGTAGACACTTCCAGCTATCCAATGCTGCATTCGTTTCCCACCCTACCCCTCTAGGACGCCTTCTGCGCGCGCAGTCTCGTTATTTAATAGCCAGACTTCATATGTGCAACATGTATGATCCATTTGGCTGACACCGATGTTGTGAGAATGCATCTTGTAAGGAGACACGATATCGATTATATTGATGCGCTAGGCGGCCGGTCTTGCATAAATTGCAGAGTTTTAATGTACACTATATTTCCGTGCAATAAGTTCACTCTGCACATTAAAAAAACTATTATAAACAGTATTGTGAGCGAGACGCTACTGAAAAATATATGGGAAGACTGTAACGTAGATAATGTGCTGTATGTCCTCGGTAATCCGCAAAAAAGAAACATAGGTGTACGAATATCGCTGGTGCAATTCCTATGCGATCGAGAATATTAGGTATACGTGATGAGAAACATGGAATAGTTATCAAAGAGCCCGTTTCTGACTAGTCTTTACTCGCACGACAGAAAGTGTACCCACGGTTACGAGACACATGTTACGAGGACGATGAGTATGAAAAGATACATTGGTAGAATAGAAATGTCAATGTAATAAAGGACGATTATTATTGGGCGAAGACAATCGTAGATAAGAGGCAAGATTGGTGCATGTGCATCAAGATTTCCGCAAGTGGAAAAGTGCGTCGAACTGCTGATTATTGACAATATATGGATGGAGTTTGGTGATCTTGCGCTTAAATTTTTCGATAGATGCGACGATCAATGCTTTGAGTGTGAACAGTGCACTTATGCAAATAAACATAATAAAAAGGTGTTAGAACTTTATGACATACTAGATATGGCGCGGTGCTGCAACGTATGTGAACGAGTCACGTGCAAGTGCTCCGTGGAAGAGTGTGACGTGATATAAAGAAAGTGACTGTAAAAAAGACATGGAAAATCATGAGCGAGTCGAACGCGAACTGCTGGAGCAGTACGACCAGATCGCTACTCTGTTGGAGTGTTTCGCGTGGCTGCAATGATGCGACGAGTGCATCGAGCGGCTCGAAGAACTTTGTCGTGCCAAGCGTCCGCGTCTCGTTGGACACAAGCAATCCGTGGTGGCGAGGATCGCGCGACTTGCGGGTGCAAAGACACAATTAGAGCGTGCAATTTGTGCGACGTTTCGTGCACATTGGTGACGGGTACGCGAATCACGACGAAAGATCTCTCATCTGGCGAGAAATCGACACCGCGTTCAAAAATCGCGTCCTGACCAGTGTGGTAGTCAACGTGAATTACATTGAACCGCGGCGGTTTTTAGAAAACGCTGACAGTGTAGTGCTCGAGCATGTGCGAGACGCTGTAGAAAGACACAGTAGTGTAAAAATGAGCACTGCGTTCAACGGTGAATTCGCGACGAAGGATAAACGTGCTAATAAGAGCATAATTACAAAGAACAGCGAGTTATATCGATACACCGATTTGCGTGAGTGGTACGAGCGGCACATCATCGAGCCCACGTTGATGTCACTCGAAGAGTTCCAGGCGCAACAGCGGGTGGACATTGTTATGTATATTAAATTTGACTATCAACGTGAACGAATTAAATCCCATGCATGCAGGATGCTATATCGAAGTGTCGCGACAAATAGCGACGAGCGGTGATCAATGTATGGACAGTGCGTGCTTCGCGTAATCGGTGGTCGCCATGCTGTACCCGGCTGAAAAGTACGGAGTAAGAGTCATCCATATTACATGATAGTGTTGAATATTGCGAGTATCGAATTTCCAATGACTTTAAAAAACATTTCTAGATTTGAACGTTTAAATGGCATATCGATTAACGTGTATAGCATCGAGAATAAACAAGTCCTTCCTCTACGGCTCCCCAGTGACAAAAAGGAGAAACACGTCAATGTGCTGTACATGCAAGATCCACGGGACAATGGTGTCAAACATTTTGCGTGGATAAAAAAATCTGTTCCGTCTCGTAAGCTCGCAACTCACTAAAAAGGAGCACAAAAAATTTTTCTGCAACCGGTAAGTACAATGAAAAAATTATTATAATTTTTCGTCTTACAAATAAAATAATGGTAATAATTATAATTTTTTGTTTTTTTTTTCAGATGCTTTCACTACTTCAATACGAACGAAAAATTGCTGTCGACAAGTGACTCGAATTTGGGAACCACTGCAATAAGGAGCACGTTCCATTCATTTGACTTGGAGTGCATTCTACGGAAGACGGAAAGATGAATCGTCGTACACATTTCAACACGAGGTATGTAACGTGGGCTATAACGTGCGTTGCTCGTACGATGACGCGGTTACCGTCGTATCAGTTCCGACGTAATAAAGACTGAATAGCGTGATTCGCGCGACAACTCCAAAACTTGGCGCATCATGAAAAAAATATCATATCCGCTAACGTGCCCATAGAAACGTTGTCGAAAGAACAATGGAAAGCGTACTATAGTTGCGACGCATTGTCACATTTGCGAAAAACCGTCCGCGTCGGACGACACAAGGATACGCGATCATTGCCATCTCACCGGTAGATACCGTGGTTCAGCGCATTCAAACTGTAATTTAAATTATAGAAATTCATTATATATTTCGATCGTTTTTCATAATTTATCGGGCTACGACACGCACTTTATAATTAAGAAAATTGCTACCGCGTACGAAGGGCAAGTAGATATGCTACCGATAACCAAAGAAAAGTATATTTCCTTCACACAACATGTCGATAGCACTAAAGACAAAAATGAAAATAATTTTCAGAAAAATTATGTAAAAATTATGTAAAAACGTTTTATTAATTCTTTCAAATTTCTCAGTACAAATCTCGCTAAATTCGTCGTATCTCAATAAAGATAAATTAAAAATCTTTCCAAATTTTTAATACTATCGAATGATGAATTTGAATTACTGACTCGTAAAGGTTTTTCTGTACGAGTACGTTGATTGCGTCGAAAAATTGCAAAATACACGCTTATCACCGCACGAATTATTTTTCAGTTCGTTGACAGGCGGTACCGTATCCGAGAGCGATTACGCTCACGTCGCGAAAGCGTCGTCTGGAAGCGATTCTCCATTTGAACGCTCGGCGTTCAGTGATCTGTATTTGAAAACGAATGTCTTGTTATTATAATACCTGACAATTTCAAAAATTTCCGCAATAGTTGCGTCATGAGTTACGGTCTCGATCTCGCATATTATTATACACTACCCGGTTTCACGTGGGATGTCATGCTAAAACATCCGCGCGTAAGATTTGAGTTGCTTACCAACATCGATATGGTCATGTTCATCGAGCACAGTATAGACAGCGGTCTCAGTCAATATTTCGACAGATCAATATTTGCATACAATACTAACAAGTATATACGTTTGTACGACGTCAAAATCATTGTCATACTTGATGTAAATAATCTATACGAATAGGCGATGTAACCTTTGCTATACGCCGAATTTCGAAAACGATGCGAACTTTGATGCCAGCGCGATCGCTCCGGATTCGCCTATCGGTTATATTCTCAAGATTGATCTCGAGTATCCACAGTATCTACACGATCGACACATTGACCTGCCTTTCTACTCAACGCGCGATAAGTCGCCCGGCAAACGCAAACATAAACTTCTAGCGACGCTGTATGATAAACAGCATTACGTCATCCACTATGCGCAACCTGCAGCAATGTACTCGATCTTCGCGTAACAAAGATCCATTGGATGTTACAATTCGCCCAATCTCCATAGCTTCGTGATTGAATTCAATACACAATTTAGAACGCACGCGAAAAACAATTTCGAAAAAAATTTGCGTAAACTAATGAATAACGTGGTATTCAGCAAAACTATGGAGAATGTGCGCAACCATGTCGAAACTGAATTTCCACAGCCGTAGAGTCTTTGCGGAAAATTTGATCGCCGTCAAACTGCGCAAACTCGAGGTGAAGTTCAACAAACAGATTTACGTGGATATATGTGTATACTCGACATATCAAAAGTCTGCTTGTACGAATTTCGCAACGTATATATGTTATCGATGTATCGCGACAAATGTAAAATTATGTATACCGACACGGATAGTCTTATATACCGCATCAAGGACGTTTACGAGACTATAAAACGCGATATCACTAGATTCGACACGAGATGTATCGCGATTATCCAACGGACAACGCGTACGTGCTTCTCGTGAACAAAAAAAAATACTCAGTCTGATGAAGGATGAGAACAACGATGCGATAATGACCGAATTTGTTGGTCTCAGAGCGAAAATGTACGCGGTGAGGGTGGATGGCAAGAAGGACACTAAAAAGGTGAAAGGCGTAAAGAATAACGTCGTAGCGCGAACGTTCGACGATTACACGCGGTGTTCGAACAAAGAGATCGAAATGACTCGTCGTCAATCATGTAAATGATCTAAACCGTGTATATGATTACACAAAGTGTACACGATATCCAAATCGAAAATCGCTCTGAGTCCATACGACAACAAATGATACGTCGTACCGGACTCGACGGAGACGTTACCTTGGGGACATTGGCGGATACCTTTGTAATATATATATATATATATGTGTGTGTGCGTGTACGTGTGCATGTGCGTGTACGTGTGCGTGTGTGTGTGCGTGTGCGGTTGCGGGTGCGGGTGCGGGTGCGGGTGCGGGTGCGGGTGCGGGTGCTGGTGCGGGTGCGGGTGCGGGTGCGAGTGCGGGTGCGGGTGCGAGTGCGGGTGCGGGTGCGTGTGTGTGATTTTTTTCACATCTGCCATATTCGTCTCTAAGTATTGACAACGACTAGTCATGTTACGGTATCGCGAACTCGTTAAATCCTTTTCTGTATCGTCCATTTAAGCGCACTGTCTTTGTCTATCACTATGAATCCATATTTTTGTTGCCAACAGTCGCGATACAACGTGCAAAATTCGTCATACGACATGTCGATATTTACATAATCATTGTAAACGTGTTTCAAGTTGGTACCGTCTTGTTAGAACAGGATCAGAAGATTCGCGTATCAGATGTAGATATCCTCGCATATGTCTGACAGAGATAGAAGCTGTCGACGTTTACGTGGAGACCCATCGAGAAGTATTCTCTCACCGCATCCTGCTAGTCGCATGCTACGTTATTAAAAATAAAAATAGAATTTGGGCGCGCCTCGGTCACGATATCACTATTGTAAAAAACATAAAGTAGTCGATTTCGTCGACAGACGTAAACAAATTTTCGAGATATCGATACTTTGGTTATTGCAATGATTTCGAATAGACGTACACGTTCTCGAATGTACGCCGTTTGGGCTTTCGAATAAGTTTATGAGAACGTTGGTTTTACCGCAATTCGACGAGCCGCAAATGATCGCGCGTATAGTACTCGGCAGCATTTCGCTTGCACTTCTCCGCGCTCCTATCATTCGCGATTTCGCGTCGCAGCTTATGACGCGTATCGTCAGCGATTGCAGCACGAATTTCATACTCGCACTAAAGGCTGTGCACTCCCGAACGACTATTTAAAGACGCACGAATCCGCGTGCAGTAGCAAAATGTATCTCGCGCTGTCATCCTTCTGTTATTCGAGACTAGAGCGCTGAGTAATTGCAATACGAGTATATACCGAAGGTCGTACTCTTACGCGTGTATGGCGACTACATCAAACACATTTGGGATAAGCTTTCGGAACACTTGAAGGCAAATTCGGAGATTCGAACCTATCCTCGTTGCGAGCACTACAATCAGCCGTGGCAGCGGACGCACATCGACGGTTCCGTACCCAAGATAAAGGACTGTAGCGAATGTCGGCGTCGCACGGCGGTCTGCTGAATCGAACAATAAACGCGCTTCTTTTTGAGTTACATATTCTGGGCTACCAGTTTTGCGGCCCGGGCACTCGGCTTACAAAGCGATTAGCCAGAGGTGACGCGGGAATAAATCCGCTGGACGCGGCGTGCCTAGAACACGACATTGCGTATTCTCGGAACAATGATTTTACCGATAAACACACGACGAACAAGTCGCCGATAAAGCGCTAGGACGCTGCGAGAGATTCGGCTCTGATAGAGCCGCCACTGCTGCCATTTGGGCAGCGATGAAAGCCAAGACCAAGATCGACATGGGCATGAAACTGAAAAAAAAGACGACAACGAGGAAAAACACAACAAAGAAACGGATACTACCGACGGCGAAACGAGCGCGTTACCTTTTCTGCCAACATTGGGCGCGCTCGGGTTCTTGATTAGCAAAGCGGCCAACGTAGCGAAAGCGGTAAACAATAGCCGCGCGACGTCAGTTCGAAGAGCTGCAACATCACGATCGCGCGATGGAACAGGACCGCGGACTGTATCTCGCTCCGTACAAATACGAACGCGGACAGGGTGTAGCTGCAAAGAAAAAAAAAACAGACGATAAAAATGCAGTCTGGCACAACTACCAATGTGCAATTGAACGAGCTCGCGAGAAGTATACGGGTACCATATTTTAGAGGCGTTTTCATGCGTAACGCGTTACCGACGAGCGAGGCGGGTCGAAACGAAAGCGGTATCGTAAATCTGGACGATACGACAGGACACTGGATAGCGTATGCGAAGAGGAACAACCGCGTCGTGTACTTTGACAATTTCGGTAACCTTCGACCGCTTAAAGAACAGATGCGATACTTCGGGAACGACGCTACGCCGATAGAGTATAATCCTATTAGACGTACGATCAGAGCTTCTACAGACAGATATGTCTGCGATTTCTATAAACGGTAAACGCACGTAAATTTAAAAAGCTCGACGAAGTACTGTAAAATCTCAGTATTAGTCGAATGCTTTTTCCGTCATGTCACTGACACGCTGAGCGGGAAAAGCACCGTCCTCGCGACGGATTACTTTTCCACCATAGATTTGAGTGACGGCGATTACGAGCTCGGTCTGGCGATTTTTAAGACTTATCACACAATACCGAACGTGAACGAATTGAATAACAAAATTTTATTTCGCCAAAAACAACACGAAAATTACAATTCCCAAGGGTTCATACAAAGTGCGAGACATAGATGAATTTTTAAAACGTCCACGCCGCGCCTGAAACCATTGACGTAGTGCGTGGTAATAATAACAACAATGACACCGATGACGATGATAGTGATGATGAAGAATACCCGATTACGCTCTGCGCAACCTACAACACGATGAGATGCGAGATTAGATGTGCATACAGAATAAGCTTTGGCAAGCCCAACATTGGATCGTTGTTGGGATTCTCGTCGAAGCGTATACTGCGGCCGCGAAGATGACACGAATCGGATGTGTCGATCAACATAATGAACGTAAACGTTATCTGCGTAGAGTGTAACGTGACCGCGGGAGCGTACAACAACGTCAAAAGCGCACACACGATATACGAATTTTCGCCGCCAGGATATAAAATATCAGAAAGGCCAGCGCAAATCATTTACACTAAGCATTACAGACGAATATCTAATGATACGCATCGTCGACCAGAACGGGTGATTGCTCGATTTTCGCGGAGAGGAGATCGCCTTTAGATTGCACATACGACGGCGACAGTAATAATGTGAATATGAGATGCTCGAGCTGAACGGAACGGAGCGCATGCAGAGAGATAACGCATTCTTTACAAGGCCTGTGACGTCATATCTCGATAACACTCGTCCAGCTGCATCAGGAAGAAGAAGCTCAGCACGACGAACGTTACATTTTTAAAGTCCTTGGGATTCGCGGTGCACAACATTTGAGATGACTGACATCCTAAACATTAAAGACGAGCCAATCTTCGACGATCGCATCGTCAAGATTGAGACTCACTGAGATGTACAACCCGTTCGTCAACACAACGGGTACAGCGACGAAATAAAAATACCCATACAGCAACAGTACACACTGCCGTATGAAAGCTTTCTATACGTCCAGGGAAAACTGACGAAGAACAAAGTGGTCCAGGGTGCAACATGACTGGGAAATAATTGTGTCGCATTCATATTCGATAACATTCGATATAAACCGAACGGTGTGGAGATTTACCGTAACAGAAATGTGGGCACACTAACTAGCACGCTCAAAAACTATGTAACAGTGTCATCCGACAGAAGCGATTCTGCGGAATGCCGGCTGGGATACGCAGACTACTGCGACTGGATACCTGCAAATTAACCAATGCGAAACTCTATCTGAATTCGGAATGTTATCCGTACGATGACTTGAATCTGGATTTTGATAAAACAGATGTGCGATTCTGTACCTGTATGCGCGTATCTGCAAGGGCTATTATGGATACGAGTGCCTCGAGCCGAGTCTTTACAATTTTTTTACGTAATGGCTCGTTCGTGATCATCGATTGCTCTCGACAGAACGAATCGGTCAAGAGTGGCACCGTGGACATACGATTAAACTTTGAATGTAAGTAAAACGTGCCCGCAAATACAATAGCCTATTGTCTCATCATACACGATCGCATGGTTCAGTATAATCCATTGATCAATGTTGTGCGCAAAATCACTTAAATGCACCTCCGAACGGTATAATATCTACAATACGCCGCAATCGACCGCAGTCTTTTCGACAACGTACCCACGTGACAACGTTCATCTGCAAGAATTCATCGTTAACAATAAATTTATCGTGAAGGAAGTGGTGGTGCTGAAACAGGGGACCGTTCTCACGCATTACATTTTTACGAGTCCCGTGCCATGGAAATTTTTGACAAGATCCAATAGGTCTTGCCCTGATTGTTTATCACCATGGATTGCGATGGAAGGACAAGATGATCCCATACAACGAGGCGAAACGTCTGATTACAGTGGCTGTATTTGACGATGCTACGAGTATCGTGTATTTTAAGAGACGCTAAAAACGAACGTGGTTGTAGTACTTGTTTCTGGACGATGAGCGAGAACACATGTACATCCAAACCTTAGATGCAGTTTACGATGACATAGAATCTTTAACTAATCTGGATGTTGCTAATACTACGCGATGTGGACAACATGTTAAGAATTGCTCGTTACAAAATATTGATAATATTATATTTTGGTGGCTCGATCGGCTCGACGCTTGCTTGAGTGACAGCAAAGTTCTCTCTCATTCTCAGCGCGCCGACAAGGCAAGCAATAAGAACGTAGTGCAAAAAAAACAGAGCGATATATAATCGGCACGCTTCTAACTAATCAAGTCACATGAACACGGGCTTATGCTTGTGTTGCTACCGGTTGCGCTAGGCCGCCGATCGGTGGAGCTGATCGCGTGCTGCAAGCGGCCCGGAATTCGCATCACCCACATTCCGGGACCGAAAAGGTGCGTATAACTCACAGATCTCCGCGTATACCTGTGAGATTGAGTCTAGCCGTCTTTCCACATCCTCTCCACTTTCCTTGCTTATCTCATTGACCTAGTTTTAAGGGTTGGACGTAACAATACGTTAATTTATTTATTGTGTATTTCTTTTCCCTTCCATTGTAATACATGTATGGACGCATGCATGAATACGTATAAACGTACGTATAAATGTATCTGATGAACTCGTGACAAAGAAAATATGTAGAAAGACATGTGATAAAACATGTTCGCAATTCTTGAAAAAAGAGAGAGGCCCTACCTCTCCTCTTCGATTTTAGAAGTTTTACCATATACGTCACAATTTACGCGGATGCAATCAGTCTTGCGATACCCGCTTGTACGAACAGTTAAAAATGTACTTCATCAAAGAGAACAGCGCATCGTACGACATGTAGAAGGAATATAACATGTAAGTTTCAACGTTCTATACACAAAAGAAATGTTTTTTAACATTATGTACGTACACAGTATGGAGCATCGCGCAGTGCGTTTACTGAGCAGACGTTACGATCTAACGAATACGGGCTATAAATTTTTGGAAATTGGGATCAACATTGGTCCACCGAGTTACGTGGAGATCGCCCTGGGAGATCATCGCGGACAAGAACTGTCACTGTCTCTCAAAACATAGAAGAACCTGTACGGGCAACGATGGAATATTTACAAGATACTTCGAAATGAATAACAAAGACAGTTTTATAAACGTTGGACCACTAACCGTTAGAGTTAGACGCTGAATAATGCTACGCTCGTACGTCTCGATTCTTCGTCCGTACGCATTACGATGACCGAAACGACGCTACGCCGTATGTTTGTGTTTGACGGATGTAACGTTCGAACGATTAGACCAACTCGTCGATACGGTCGATGTCAAATATGCGCGATTCTCCAACATCGCATCCGAAGACGCTATACGGGATAGCAACATTTTCAATGGATATTTGCTCATCGATTGCAAGCTATTGGCTTTAATTTTTAATACAAACGAAAAAAAAACGGTGTAATAACATGTGAATAAAAAATTTTTCATTCCCATCACTATACGTAGACTACTGGAAAAGTTTCTTGTAAGTACTAGCTGCAATCTATTATAGTACTTCCTGTGGCGCCAATGTTCTGCTACTATCATATCCGTAAAATTAGACGTTTTTAACCTATAATTCAATTGACAATTTATACCCAAGCCAACTAGTTTTGTTTGCATAGTATTTTAAAAGAAGTTATTTCGTAAGAAAATGGAAATTTCGCGTGAAAATTATCGGACAATGATTTTTTACGATTACAAATGTAATCTAACTCCGAAACAATGCATCGATCGACTTCATTTGGCTTTTGGGGATGAAGCACCATCCAATAGGACTGTTTATAATTGGTTTGCCGAATTCCAGCGTAGACGTATCTTTCTTAGTGATGAATTCCGTGAAGGTCGTCCATCCACGTCTGTTATTGCCACTAATGTTGATACTGTGCGTGAAATGATTGAGCGAGATCGGCATATAACATACCGCGAGATTCAGGCATCCTTAGGCATTGACATGAAAGTAATATATACGATTTTGCATGATCACTTGAGCGTACGGAAACTTTGCAGTCGTTGGATCCCATACAATTTGACCGAAGCTCAAAAACAGACTCGTGTTAAATGGAGCAAAGAAATGCTCAAGAAATGGATCTATTCGTATGAGCCCGAAAGTAAACAACAATCCACTGTTTGGGTATTTCAAAATGAACCGAAACCAACAAAAGTTGTTCGTTCACGCAGTGCTGCCAAACAAATGATTGCTTGTTTCTTCGGTTATACTGGACATGTGACAACCGTGGCTTTAGAGGATCGAAGGACTATAAATACTGATTGGTATACAACAATTTATTTGCCAGAAGTCATAAATGAATTGCGTAGAACAAACCGAAATCGTCGCATCATCCTTCATCATGATAACGCCAGCTGTCACACAGCACGTCAAACCGTTGATTTTTTATCCAGTAATAATGTCGAATTGATGATTCATTGTCCGTATTCACCTGATTTATCACCTAATGACTTCTTTTTGTTTCCAAACAAAAATAAGATGATTTTAAAAATAAGATGCGTAGTGAGCGATTTGAGTCACCTGAAGCAGCTGTTGAAACATTTCGTACACTAATTTCTGTTACAGTCTTAGAGTGGAAAAAATGCTTCGAAAATTGGTGGAGCGTATGCAAAAATGTATCGATCTTAAAGGCGAATACTTCGAAAAACAATAAAGTCTTTTATTGAATTTTACATGGTTTTTTCATATTGTTTGCAGAAACTTTTCCAGCAGCCTACGTATATCTATTTTCTTTGTTTCCCTTCGTCCATCCATCTTATGCCTCGACGCGCTAACTCTGTTTATGTAAACACCTGCAAGCGCTTCTCTTAAAGCGCATAGAGTTCCATAGTCTATCAATACTTATGATCTAAAGTCTTTAATATACAAACAAAAATACGGGGGTCGCCCGTAATACCTCGGATAGCTTAGCCACAGCGAAGGATGCTTCTCAGCGTCAGTCTTTGCCGAATTTCATCTGCACGAAGTATTTGTTTATCTTTTCAACCGTTTGCACTCACCGTGAGTGATTTTTATAATTGTGCAAGGGTATTTTACCATTTAGGTAGTAGAATACTTTTGCACGCTTATGTAATTAAGTGTCAGTGAAAGTGATAGTTATAACAGTGTAATTTTTTTAGAAAAAACTTATGAATAACTTTTTGCCTTAATTATCAACACCAACTATGAGCAATCTGAGGGATTTAATTGAAATACAATATAAGTATCCTGTCGAAGGAGTGAATAGGTTTTTTATTTTTTTATTGATATCAAATATTTTAAGCGAATTTATGTTTTTCTAACGTTTAATTTTATATTTAAAGTATCTTATGATTGATAACGAATCACAAATCAGGCTTCAGTTACGGAGCATGGGGATACAGATTATCCCCTCAGTAAGTATAATATAATAAATAGATTTATTTTCTAACTCACTTTTTTAATTTGTTTTCTATAATACTTTTTAAGTTCACTTTGTAATTTTTTTTCCAGGGTGTATCTCGTTATTATATTAAAATAAAAGGATTTATTAATATTGGCAATACGCAAATGGTACGCGCAGAAAGACGGTGGGACCGGGAGGAACAAATAGATATGTGGGAGGAATTCTGAAGATTGGAATTGTAAGTTTAATAAAATCTTATTTATAAAATTTAAAGGATACATATAATACTTATATTGGGTGTGTGAATATGACTCCGCCCTTTCCAATAGGTTCGCTAGTGTCACTGCTTACGCGTGTACATTAAAATGTCAATACTTGTATTCGATAGTACTTTGTGTCAGCTGTCAAACGCAGTGTGTGACATACGGTTGAAGCGTAAACAACAAGTATTTTTATCGCATTGAAAATGGGTTTTATTCCAAATAAACATCATTTGCGGGAAGTTTTATTGCACTATTTTATTGCAGCGGAAACTTATCATTTGCTTGTGGATATTTACGGTGAGCATGCTCCATTAAATACAACTTGCAAAGAATGGTTTCGACGATTTAAAAACGATGATTTTGACATTGAGGACAAAGAACATGGAAAACCACCCAAAAAATTTGAAGACGCTGAATTGGAAGAATCATTGGCTGAAGACTGTTGTCAAACATAATCAGAATTGGCAGCAACATTAAATGTCGATCGATCAACTTTTGCAAAACGTTTGCGAGCAATAGGAATGGTTCAAAAAGCTAGTAACTGGATTCCACATGAATTAAAAGACAGAGACATCGAACGTCGAAAAACCATTTGTGAAATGCTGCTTCAAAGACAAGAAAGAAAAGGCTTTTTGCATCGAATAATTGCTGGAGATGAAAATTGGATATTATGAGAATCCAAAACGCAAAAAAGCCTGGGTGAAGTCAGGTGAAGCCGGTCCATTACAGCCAAAGAAAAATATTCATTGTACTAAGGTTATGCTCTGTATTTGGTGGGATCAGAAAGGTGTTGTGCACTATGAGTTGCTGAAACCTTCTGATAGTATCACTGGCGATGTTTACCGACGACAACTAATGCGTTTGAAGGTAGCTATAGAAGAAAAACGACCAGAATGGATGAATAGGCATAGCAAATTAATTTTTCAACATGACAACGCCAGACCTCATACTGCAAAAGTCGTGAAAACATATTTAAATAAACAGGACTGGGAAGTGCTACCCCACCCGCTATATTCGCTAGACATAGCTCCTTCAGATTACTACTTATTCCGGACGATGCAGTCAGATCTTACAGGAGAGCGATTTACTTCTTACGAAAGCAAAATTTGGCTTGATAATTGGACTGCCTCAAAAGACCAGGACTTCTTCATGCAAGGAATCCGTGAATTGCCTGAAAGATGGGCGAAGGTTGTAGCTGCAGATGGAGCATACTTTGAATAAATAATTATTTCATTTTCTAAACAAGCAAATGTATTTTATTTTCACAAAAAAGGGCGGAGTCATATTCACACACCCAATATATTTTTATATATTCTTTTTATTTATATTATTTTTCATCTTAAGGCAGAAGGCGGCGGCGACCGCGACGGCAACAACTGCGGGTGAAATGTTATGTTTATGTAATCAATCGACTGGGAGCCTATGTTTATATAAACAGTAACAACGCCGGCACCTTTCTTGTGCCTTCGAGTAGCCCCCCCTTCAGCCCCATGGGTTAGAACCAGCCTACTATTCCTACTAATCTGCATAAACAAAACAGATATTTCTCAAACCGATCGCACATACAAACCACTGCAAGATGCTTTTTTTGAAAATCTGTCAGCAAATACTAGTAATAAAATATTATTTTATAATAATATTAGTCCAAATAAAAATAATAATGTTCAAATGGATTTAAATAAATGAAAATAATATCTTGCAAAATAAATCATTAGATTCGTCATATAGTAAAAAATCAAATGCAGAACCAAGTGCTTGTGATGCTGAAATGTTCGTTGCTTTCCCTCAAGGACATTCCGGAGTAGGTAAAAAAATTTTTATCTATATTGCAAATCGTTTCAAAGTAAATTTTGGTAAATCTTCTACCACCGAGCCATTTTTTCAAGTTTGGAAAGAGAAAATAATCCGAGGGGGCTAAATCTGGCGATAGGGTGCATGGGGAAGCAATTCGAACTTTAACTCAACATCCTTTCGACGCTGCTTTTGTTCGATTGTGAGCAAGCGCGGCACCCACCTTGCGCACAGCTTTCTCATCTCCAAATTTTCAACCAATATGCGATGTACAGCACTTTTTGAAATGTTTACCATGTCTGCTAGTTCGCGCACTGTCAATCGACGGTCACCCAATACCATTTTGTGGATTTTCTTCACCATTTCTGGAATGGCCACCTCACTTGGTCGACCACTGCGATGTTCGTCTCCGCAGCTCGTACGGCCTCGTTTAAACTCTGCCACCCAATATTTTACTGTTGTAAACGAAGGAGCAGACTCCTCCAGAATAGAATCCAGCTCGGCTTTGATATTGGTTGGGCAAGACCTTTCAAATGAAAGTATTGTATCACATAACGATGACCAATTTTTTCCATCTTTGCAAATTCACCGAGATCGTCCACTATTGATGACTGCCAAACAAATACTGAATAAAGTAGCGTTTTCAAACTTCATAGTTAAGCTTTAGAAAGTTGGTGCTTTCCCCTACAGTGATTTTTGTTATACAACAACCGCCATCTGTACGTCAGGTCGGGTACTTCTGGTACCATCCTCGTACGACCACGGTTAAATTCATTTACCCAATTGTAGACAGCAGACACTGGTGCAGATGTGCTATTAACATTATCCAACTCGGCTTTGATTTCTTTTGGCGTTAAACCTTTCATATATAGATGTTTGATCACTGCAGAAAACTCGTTTTTTTCTATTTTGCAAAAAATACAAAGGTTGTTCACTTTAATCGTCTACAGAAATAAAACCATGCGATGAATTCCGCTCAAAATTTGATAGTAATCAGCTGAAAGATGCTACTTGTTAAAAAGCAATGTGACATGACACTGCGAGTGCCTTCTGATAGATTTTCTAAGAATTTATTGACTTGCCCTGGTATCATTCACAGTAGTATTCCGGAAGTATCTAGTCGGGTAAAAAACAGTTTCTATTTGATCAACAAATTAAATGAGTTGTGTTTCGAACCTGATTATGTTTTAGCTTCCTTGAATGTGGTCTCACTATTTACTAATATTCCAATAGATTTAGTGACTAAAAGTATTGAGAGAAGATGGGATTACATAGCAAAAAAAAACTAGAATACCGTTAAATGAGTTTCTTATTGCTCTAAATTTTGTTCTGGATTCTACGTTTTTTACTTTTAATCAAAATTTTTACGAATAAATTTTTGGTACCCCCATGGATTCGCCTATATCTCCTGTTGCTGAAATTGTTTTATAGGACTTAGAAAGCCATTGAAATGTTACCTGTACAACTGTTGTTCTATTATCGTTATGTACGATATTGTTTCGGCGGGTTCCTTTGATACCGTAAATAATATTAAAAGCATTTTTAATTCATTGCATGCTAGGTTGCAGTTTACCATCAAAATTGATACTCAAGATAGATTAAATTTTTTTACACGATTATAATTATCAAGGAAAATAAATTTGTGTTTGATAGAGTTTAGAAACCTACATGTTCGGGGTGATTTCTCAATTTTTATTTCCAGCACCCTTTATGTCATAAAAAGGGCGTTATTATAGGTGCAATAGATAGAATCATATTATTGTCTCACCCAAAATAAAAGAAGAATCTTATAGATACTATTTACATGTTTTTGGAGAATGGCTATTCTCTCCATTTCATATTTGCCACAATTCATAATAAACTCCTTTTTTATTCGTAAATACAAAAACTCTCATATTTCTTATTTTCCCAAAAAAGAGATATCCGCGGACAAATATTTTACCATACTATATATTAAATCAGTTCCTGAAGCTGTAGGTCTATTTAAAATGAATTCGAAGTTAGCCTATTCAATTCCGAACACATTAAATAAGTATATAAAAAGGGGAAAAGACCAATTAGATATTTTATTATATCAAAGGGTGATGTATGAAATATTTTGTGAGAATTGTGATGCTAATGGATCAATTATGTGGATCAAACGAAGAGGAAGTTAAAAACTAGATTGCAAGAACAAGTTAGACATAAATAAAAAAACGGGCTCTCCAACTATCACAAACCATCGCATTAATTGTAACCACAATTTTGATTGGAGCAATGTTAAAATCCTCGATAATGAATCTTTCTATAAGAAGAGATTAGTATCTAAAATAGTTCGTATAAAAAAGCAAAGGCAGGGTCTAAATAAGCAAAGTGAATCTGAATCGTTACATGATTTTTATCTTCCTATTATATAATCTTTCTCTCTCTCTCTCTCTTAGTCATTTCCTCCTTTTCTTCTTGTTTCCCTTTCCAATCTATTTCCAACCCTCCACTTTTCAACGATTCCTTCACTCTGTATTTGTCAGCCTGACGACAAAGATGTTTCTTCGCAATACTGCTTCCAAATTTTATATTCTTTTGCCAATGTCGAATTAAATGTGCTGTCTTGGTGAAAGAATTTTGTGTTAATACGATATGAAGGTTTTTTTGTCTTTGGATACTATAACATTGTAATTTTAAGGTAACTTTTACTATAAGATCAACTTATACATATGAATCTATAGACAGACTTTTATCACTTTATATTCAATATCAATTCAATATTGCTTTCGCCTTTTTATTGCTTTTAATATTATGTTAATATAATGTTTGTTCTCACTATTTTTATAGATTTTAACTTGAATTTTTGAATTTACGCTGCTTGTATATATTTTGCGCACTTTGACACCAATAAGGACTTCATTATTTTGACATTTAAAATATACACTATATTGTTGCGGACGTAATATCAGTTTGATAATGACAGGATGCGATTTTACAGATGGCAATTTGTTGCTTTGTACTATTTTATTAGTTGATCTGTTTAATTGAAGTATGTCATTATAGTTGATTTGTTTTATTTTAATATGTTTACATGTAACATTGAGAATGGCCCGATCGAGGTCGAAACGACATCTGTTATTTGTTTAAATCATGATAATTATATTTGTTTCTTTTACTTACACATTTATATTGTTTTGTGGTTCATAGACTTTCTTAACATGTATTTTTAATTCCTTGATCTACTGAAACTACTCAACGTACTATTCAACGTAGACGAATAATTGATACAATAAGAAGAAATGGTAATTTTTTATTTAATACTGAGCCTAAATATAATAAAGAAGAGTTTTTAATATGTAGATGACCGAATCTAAAAATGTTAAAAAACGTATATGATTATCAAGCTTGCATAAATTGCAAGAAATATTTTTCGAAGCTGACTATTCGTTATCATTTTCGTTATTGTGTTAGATGTTCTAAGAAGCATAATAGATCCCTTAATATCCTAGGACGATCGATTACTAATAGAATACATAAAGCAGCAAACCCTAAGTTGGCAACAGTAATATTTCCTGTGTTAAGAGAAGATCGTGTAACACGTCTTATACGATACGATGAACTTCTCATAAAACATGCGAATAAATTATGTAATAAATATAAGTTTCAGCATCAGCACGATATGATTTGAAGTCGATTAAGATTATTTGGTCATTTTCTTCTTGCACTTAAATCGATTAATCCTAAGATGTTTTCACTTTATTATACGATCCAAAATATTACGATAATATCATACAAGCAGTAAATGAAGTTGCAGGTTTTAATTATCAAACAAATTTCTATAAAACACCGTTTAATGCAACTAATCTTAGAACGCAATTAAAGCAAGTTGGAAATACTTTAATTACTGAATGTATTAAAAAATTTGATTATTCCACAAAATAAAGAACAGAAGACTTATTAAAATTAATTACAGAAGATTATGATGCGAGTGTTGTTCGTACTCTTAGAAACACAATCTCAAGAAAAACGAAAGAAAAAAGTTGTTCTTCCAACAGCAGAAGATATCTCTAAATTATATAATTATCTCAAAGAAAAACAAGATGATCATGTTATAATATAATAAACTAACAACAAAATTTTCATACGGTGTTTGGCTTACTTTAGCAAAAGTATTGCATTAGTCGCAATTCAAGTATTTAATCATCATGCGGGTGAAATTGAATGCATATTGATTGAAAATTAATAACAAGATTAATAACCGTCAAACAATTAAGAAAGTAAATTATAAATTGTTTATGTTTTTATTAATTAATGATAAAAAAATTACAAAAAAGTATATACGTTTCGTAGTAAGAGAAAAGAAAAACAAATATGTACCCATCCTTCTTGATAATAAACTAACAATGCATACTATTACTTATAAAACATCAAAAAAGTGCTAAAATTCATTCTCGAAATCCTTATCTATTTGCTTTATCCGGAAAGAATATACAGAGATTTAAATTTCCCGAGCCTGTAATTTACTATGTAACTTTTCCAACGAATGTAATGTGAAAATACCTACTAATTTACGCGGCACAAAATTACGAAAACATATTGCAACTAAATGTATTTTGTTAAATCTGCAAGATGATAAATTATCGGATCTTTGTAAATATATGGGATATGAAAAGAATATTCATAAGGAATATTACAGACAGACTATAATTAGTAAAGATATTAGTAGAGATATATTAGTAGAGATAAAATTACTTTTCATATTTCCATATTGATGTTAGTCCAAAAAGTTTCGAGTTATACTATGTAAAGGAAATTGTCTTTTATTACAAATTTTCCAATAGTCCATACTTAGTTGTTATTTGAAACGCAAAATTTCTAGATTCTAATAATCACAATATTTCTTGATTAATTAAATATTTGCAATTCGTGTTTCAAGTTATAAAATAAAGAAAATTAATACCTATTACAGTCAACTTATGTGGATTCGTATCGAAAGTGGACGACTTGTTGTAATAAAGTTAAGACGTTCTGACGAATTATTATCATGATACACAGCTTTATATATCCAACATGTATTAAAGGAGAGGGTAAATTGGTATTATGTAGGGGGAGTTATACTAAGCAAAGGAATGTATGTCTCTGGTAATTTTTCCGTATCACTTTGTTTGTTCAGACCATCAATTTGTTTTTTAATAAATATCATTTCCGACGTGATTTGTTTTTGAAAAAACGAATATTCTATACCTAACACCTGAATATTGCCTCAATTTATTTTTTGTGACCACATTCAATCTGATACTGTGATAATACATTGAGAGAATCTTTTGATTTTTTTATATTAGCTTTATGTTCTTTGATTTGTGTTTTAGCTTTCTTTTTTGTTTGACCAACATAAGAAGAGTCGCAATCAAGACAGCTTATTTGTACTCGTATACCACATCACATTGTTCCATTATTTCTAATTTATCCTTACCTAATTTTATGAAACGATTTAAAGTATTAGATTTGTACGCTATTTTAAAATTATTTTTTTTCGCAATAGTATTAAATTAATCCGAAATTGTATATATGGTATTTTAAAATATTAACAAAATTGAAGGACACTTCCTATACAAAATAAATAACAATAAATAAAGGGCAAAGTAAAAGTCAACATATTTCTTTAAAAAAGTCGTACAATTAAAAGGATAAAATACAAATACAGAAAAGTAAAATAGAAGAAAAATATATAATAAAAATAAAAATTAAATTAAAAATAAAATATAAAATATAAAATAATTAAAAACTTGGTAACAAGTTTCGGCTACTGGATTGAGCCCTCTTCAAACGTTAGAACTATCAGAAAAAACAGTAGTACAAAATAATTATCGAAAGTGTTCGCAAATTTATGGTATTAGTTCAGGTGAATCTCGGTGTAGAACTCGACGTTATTAGCGTACGATTGTTCAGTCAAAAATGTATCATATGTCTTGAAAAAGTTCAAAAAGCATGTGTAAATTATTCAAACAAGTGTGTCCATATAAGTATAATAAATAGTCATTGAAATACATAAAGAAAAGTGAAACATGGACGTGAAAACGGACATTGTGTATCGACTATTGTGCACGCTCGCTGTTACGGATTATCACGGACTGATCATTCAGTCTGACCCTCTTACTTTATCCTTTATTTATTGTTATTTATATTGTAAAATATGTTTTTCTATTGTGATCGATGGAGTCATTATTGTTGCTAACAATATTATTTTCATATAAATTCTTTCTACTCGCTAATTTTTTAATTCTATTATTAATTGTAGAAAAGATTATGTGAAAAGGATAACCATTAATTACGTAGGCTGCTGGAAAAGTTTCTGCAAATAATATGAAAAAAACATGTAAAATTCGATAAATGACTTTATTGTTTTTCGAAGTATTCGCCTTTAAGATCGATACATTTTTGCATATGCTCGAATCAATTTTCGAAGCATTTTTTCCACTCTAAGGCTGTAACCTCAGAAATCAGTGTACGAAATGTTTCAACAGCTGCTTCAGGCGACTCAAATCGTTCATCACACATCTTATTTTTAATGTTTGGGAACAAAAAGAAGTCATTAGGTGATAAATCAGGTGAATACGGACAATGAATCATCAATTCGACATTATTACTGGATAAAAATCAACGGTTTGACGTGCTGTGTGACAGCTGGCGTTATCATGATGAAGGATGATGCGACGATTTCGGTTTGTTCTACGCAATTCATTTATGACTTCTGGCAAATAAATTGTTGTATACCAATCAGTATTTATAGTCCTTCGATCCTCTAAAGCCACGGTTGTCACATGTCCAGTATAACCGAAGAAACAAGCAATCATTTGTTTGGCAGCACTGCGTGAACGAACAACTTTTGTTGGTTTCGGTTCATTTTGAAATACCCAAACAGTGGATTGTTGTTTACTTTCGGGCTCATACGAATAGATCCATGTTTCGTCCTCAGTAACGATGTTGTAGACCAAATTTGACCGACCTCTCATGAATTTCTTGAGCATTTCTTTACTCCATTTAACACGAGCTTGTTTTTGAGCTTCGGTCAAATTGTGTGGGATCCAACGACTACAAAGTTTCCGTACGCTCAAGTAATCATGCAAAATCGTATGTATTGCTTTCACGTTAATGCCTAAGGATGCCTGAATCTCGCGGTATGTTATATGCCGGTTTCGCTCAATCATTTCACGCACAGCATCAACATTAGTGGCAACAACAGACGTGGATGGACGATCTTCACGGAATTCATCATTAAGAAAGGTACGTCCACGCTGGAATTCGGCAAACCAATTATAAACGGTCCTATTGGATGGTGCTTCATCCCCAAAAGAGTCAAATGAAGTCGATCGATGCATTGTTTCGAAGTTAGATTACATTTGTAATCGTAAAAAACCATTGTCCGAAAATTTTCACGCGAAATTTTCCATTTTCTTACAAAATAACTTCTTTTAAAATACTACGCAAACAAAACTAGTTAGCTTGGATACAAACTGTCAATTGAATTATAGGTTAAAAACGTCTAATTTTACGGATATGATAGCAGAACGTTGGCGCCACTGAAAATACTAGATTGCAGAAACTTTTCCAGCAGCCTACGTAGAATAATATTTATCAATTTTTTTTTGTGATATTCAGGATGTGAGAGAAACAGAATTCTATCAAGCTGACCGATTATTATTCCGCTTTTGTGTTGAATTGGATGGTTTGATTTATAGCTAAGATATCTTCCTGAGTGGGTTTTTTATACATTTATCAAATTTGATACAACCATCATCCAATATCACTTTAACATCAAGGAAATTTATATAATTGTTATCCCTATGCTCAACTGTGAATCTCAATCAATCATAATAAAAATTGAAATTATCGAGTATTTCATTAATCTGATTGTTTGGGACAGCTAATAAAATATATTTGCGAACAATTACAGAACTACAAAAAAAAAACAAAAAATAAAATCTGTAGAGTTCAATTTATTATGGTCGAAATTTACTAATATTAATTCAAAATTTATTCCTTCAAATATTACAAAAATTTTTATGCAGGATATTAACATCTCAAATAATGAAACATTGTATCACACTAATATAAATCCATTTAATTTTATCGATATTTTTAAATTAACTAATATTAATAACAAATGGATAGTCTCATCTCAGCAATTTTGAAATATCAAAAAATATTAAAGCAGTATTGCAACTAGGACAGAAATTTAACTTACCAAATAATATAATACTATCAATAATGAGAAAATAATCATAGTTTGTAAAACACATTGAAAATAACATTAATAAATTAGATATCAATATTAAAAATTCTATAAGAAATGACTAAATTCAAATTCTAAATAAAATTAAATATAATAATGAGATTAAGAATACAGAGAACAATACATTAAAAGAAGGAATAATGACAGTAAAACAATTTATCTCTGAACATCCAAATATTTTAATTACACGAGCAGATAAGAGGAATTTGGCTGTAATAATGAACTTAACAGATTATAATAAGAAAATGCATGAAACTTTATCGGATAATAACACATATATAAACAGTATCAAAAATCTCACAAATATTATAACAAAACAAACGCACACATTATTGACTAGATGGAAGAAAAAGGATACATGGATCAATATACGTATAATAAATTAAATGTTACGCTGATGGTACAATGCCGAAATCCTATGGGATGCCAAAGATCCACAAAGAAGGTAAGTCATTAAGAATAATTATTAGTTGTAATAATTATTAGTTGTCAATAGTCTCCAATATCCTCTTGCGACTTTTTCAAAAAAAATTATTGATAAAAATATAAAAAAAGAATTTGGCTAAATAAAAAATAATTTTTAATCGGTCTCCTATGACATTATATCTATATACACTAATATTCCCACAGAGTTAGTCACAAAAAATATTGAAAAGAGATGGAGACATATTTCAAAAAATACAAACATTCCTAAAAAAGAATTTCTAATCGCTATTTCCTTGATTATCCATTCAACTTATTTCAAATTTGATAATAAATTTTTTTAAACAAATCTTTGGAATGTTCATGGGATCTCCATTATCACCAATCTTAGCGAATTTAGTAATTCAAGATTTGGAAGATAAAATTTTTTCCAACATTAATATCAACATTCCAATTTACTATCGATACGTGGATGATATTTTATTAGCTGTTTCGAACAATCAGATCAATGAGATACTCGATAATTTCAATTCCTACCATGATTGATTGAGATTCACAGTTGAGCATGGGGACGACAATTCTATAAATTTTCTTGATATTAGAATGATATTGGATGCTAATTGTATCAAATTTGACATGTATTATAAAAAACCCACTCAGGACGATATCTTAGCTATAAATCGAACCATCCAATTCAACACAAAAGAGGAGTAATAATCAGCTTGATAGAATTCTGTTTCTCTCACATCCTAAATATCACAAACAAAACATTAAATCCATGATAAACATTCTTCTAATTAATTGTTATCCTCTTCACATAATCTTTTCTACAATTAATAATAGAATTAAAAAATTAGCGAATAGAAAGAATTTATATGAACAAAATATTGTTAACAACAACAATGACTCCATCGATCACAATAGAAAATAATATTTCACAATACCATATATAAATACAATTTCGAACCAATTTAATACTATAGCGGAAAAAAATAATTTTAAAATAGTGTATAAACTTATGAATACTTTGAATCGTTTTATAAAATTAAGTAAGGATAAATTAGAAAAAATGGAACAATATAATATGGTATACAAAATAAGCTGTCTTGATTGCGACTCTACTTATGTTGGTCAAACAAAAAGAAAAGCTAAAACGCGAATCAAAGAATATAAAGCTAACATAAAAAAATCAAAAGATTCTCTCAATGTATTATCACAACATCAGATTGAATATGGTCATAAAATAAATTGGGACAATATTCAGGTGTTAGATATAGAACCGTTTTTTTTAAAAAAGAATCACGTCGGAAATGATATTTATTAAAAAACAAATTGATGGTCTGAACAAACAAAAAGATACGGAAAAATTAGAGACATACTTTCCTTTGCTTAGCATAACTCCCCCTATATAATACCAATTTACCCTTTCCTTTAATACGTGTATATATAAAGCTGTGTATCATGATGATAATTCGGCAGAACGTCTTAACTTTATTACAAGTTATCCATTTTCGATATAAATCCACATAAATTGACTATACACAGGTACTAATTTTCTATATTTTATAACTAGAAACACAAACTGCAAACATTTAATTAATCAAGCAATATTGTGATCATTAGAATCTGGAAATTTTGCATTTCAAGTAACAACTAAGTATGAACATTTGGACTATCGGAAAATTTGTAATAAAAGACGATTTTCTTTGAATAGTATAACTCGAAACTCTTTGGACTAACATCAATATATGAAAAAATGAAAAACAATTTTTAAATAACGAGTGTTCTTATGTTATAATTAGATATATTACAAGAAATTAAACTTAGATTAATCGCCTGTTACGCGAACAAAATTTACGAAATTCTTATATACTGAAGATGGCCTAATGTAAGGCCGAAACGTCTATGTAATATGTAATTATTTGCAATTCGATTATTATTTATTGTAATCAAATATAACTACTCGCTAACGATATCTTGCGTTGTAGTGTATATTCTTTATTCTTCCATTTTTTAATTTTAACCACGTATTGACATTTATCGTGTAAACTTTATTTTTTCATTTAAAGAATTCGTTTTTAAAAAATTTCACATAAAAAAAAGCTATGAATATTTGATCTACAAAGTTTTACTTGTTTAATTATTTAAAGTAGATTACATTTTTGTCAGTATGAATAAAGTGTAATGTTTAATTTCTGAGAAATAAAGAAATGCTGCTTTAGAAGACCTATGTCGTGTATTAATGACTTTCTTTAATCATAACTGGGTTTAAAATAATAATATGATATGATTGGAAATGGAATTCAAATATTCAAACTTTAAATACGAAGCGCCTTACAGTTCCGAGTGTTAAGATGTTGAACTAACATTCATTTAAATTAAATTATAATAAATATTTTTCGCAATAAGTTTATTACAATTTTTAAGATTTGGGAAAATTTGGGGGGAATTATCAGAATGATTGTGTGAATCTGATAATTTCATCGGCTCTCAATTTATTTCTGAAAAAATTAATTTAATTTAAATGAATGTTAGTTCAACATCTTAACACTCGGAACTGTAAGGCGCTTCGTATTTAAAATTTAAAATAATAAACTTATTTTCAACATTTCCTTATGGGAAACATAACGGCGACGTTGGAATAATAAAGAAAGAAATTCAGTAATTAAGTTATTTGGAAAATATATAAAATCATCACATTTGCCTCCAACACAGAATATGTTAACAACGATTAAGACACATAAGGCTTTACTAGACGTATAGCACCGCAAATAACAACTTGGCTTCATAATCAAAAGAAACAAAAGAGCAATTCTTTTGAAGCTGATACATTATCATCATTAGAAAATTCTAGTGATAAAAAAGACAATCAAGGATCTTTAATTATGAAACAATCAATATTTAAACAGCATATTAAAACAAAACATGTTCCTTCTGTAGATGAATGCATGCGTTCACAAAAGGAATCAAAGTTATTGTCAAATTTAAGTACAAAACAAATACAAACAACAGTTCTTAATTTAATAAATAAATGTGAGCAGATAAATATGTGATATATTCGCATATGTATTGTTTAAGCAATAGAGTGTATTTAAGCGTATTTATATTTATTAAAAATATGCATATGATTTTTGGCATGACATTAACATGACAAATATTTGTTCGTTATATCAGATAAATTATGATATTATATTATAATATGATAAAGAACTTTTATGAATAATATTCTTTTATAAATGATATTCAAAAATTTTCATGAACATTTTTGACATAATTGCTAATACATAGAATAGTATTATTTTTAAAAATTATATAGCGGTATGTTGTATCAATTTAAATTAAGATAAATCAAAATATTTTTTATAAATAATATGATTGGAAACGAGATCGTTTATATTAAAACTTGAAATACGAAGCGCCTTACCGGTCCGAGTGTTAAGATGTTGAACTACTATATAATATACACTCATTTAAATTGAATTAATTTTCAGAGATAAGATTATCGGATTCACACAATCAGGCGCTTTGTAATATAAGTTTTAATATAAACAGTCTCGTTTCCAATCATATTGTTTATACACGCTCGTCTATACATGCGTAACTCTCTATACATATCGGTTAGTGCGAAGAATGTTGCTAAGGTGTCGGTAGTCTAAAGACTTAGGACGCTCGCACAGAATACAAGAGATCCAGGTTCGACTCCTGGCCGAGGCAATATTTTTCGCAAAATAAGTTTATTACAGTCTTTTAAGATTTGGGAAATTTTTGGGGGGGATATTCGTTTCAGATTGATTGTGTGAATCCGATAATCTTATCGGCTCGCAATTTATTTCTAAAAATTAATTCAATTTAAATGAGTGTATATTATACAATAGTAGTTCAACATCTTAACACTCGGACCGGTAAGGCGCTTCGTATTTCAAAATTTATTTATAACTCTGGGATTGCAGTTTCTTAACTGTATAATTTATAATAATAATAATATCACTTATTATTCAAAGAAGTGTGTTCCGAAATAATTATCTAGACTTAGATAATTAGAGTGTATAAGAACAATGCAATCGTGTCAATAATTAATATAATAAATGTAAACAGTTATTACATTTGTAGATTTTACATACTAAATAAAATTAAAAACATTTTATTTATGGTTCCGGAAATCATCACTTAAATGTACAATGTACATTTTCGGTACCAACCGAAAAATTAAATGTTATGTCAATAATACTACGTATGCAATTAATTTTGTTCCTAAAACATAATAAAAAACGCTTTAAAGAAATGTTTTTGAATATTCCCTTATTTTTCCGTCTTACATTATAGTATAATTACAACTACAAATAATATTTGAACTCTAGTATGTACTATATTTTATATCTTATTTCTATATTTATTAAATTTATTTATTTTATTTTACTTATTAAATATTATAATATATATTTTATATCCTATTTCTATAGTATATTAACAAGTAACGATCGACGGTTAAAATCTCTTGGGGATCGCTTAACGCATGGTGGAATTGGAAAGGTAAAGCATTCTGAAGGATGTGTAGTAGACAGTAAAATCGTGGGAGCTTAGCCAATCAAATGCTATCGGCAATGGGAAAAGTAATCATGTGATGAAATGTTATTTTCAAACGTATAATTTATTAAATTATTTGATAAGATTTCCGTATATTACCCAAGTCCGATTTAGATGAAATTTTACTGGTATGTAGTAATAACTAAATGTAGTCAGATCTATAAATGTGGACTTGCGGAAATGCTTAGTTTTCGAAATATTCAAAATTTATTTAATTGACTTAATTAACATTTGATAAAACTTTTCCTTTACACAATCATCCCCAAATGGCCTCCAACTGACCTTGACTTTTGATCCTCAAAGATATCAAAGTTATTAATCTTTTCCGCCGCACGTTATTCATTAAAAAGTTTAATAAATGAACAGAATTTTTATAAATAGTATGTTATTTTCAAACACAAGGTAGATACTTCAACAGTATTTTCCCTCGACAGAGAGAACCCGCTTTATGTAGAAAGTCGCGCACCCGTAAAATAGGAGGGGGGGGAGGTGAAAGTCGCTCAATACATACATTAACATAAAACTATCTAGTCTACAAAATAATTTTTAATTCTTATTATTTCTTCATGTCAAAATCTTTAAAAATGTTAATTAAATTAATCAAATAAAATTTGAATATTTCAAAAACAAGGGATATTACTCAACTATCCGGTATTGATTTGATTGTTCGTGAAATATGTTGTTAAACACAAAAATCTAAGAGACATGTATTTTTTTATACGTGCGCTAACTCATGTTTAAAGGGTGAAACTCTTTGAAGAAAAACGGCATTTCTATTTCGATCGAATACTGTTCGTATTCGAAAGTATAAAAAATTAAAAAAATTTTTTTAAACAAAATTTGTTTGTTTGCGGTTTCAAGAGTACTTCAATGTTGGAAAAAAAATCTTTTTAATTTTTCTATTTAACAAAATACCCTCACTATCCACAATTTTCTCAAATTTTCCAAATTTTATTTCACTAAATTAAAGATAATTTTTTTCTAAATTCAATCATGTATAATAAAGTTATATTACAACATATAACATTTATATATAACATTTTCGATAATTAATTATAAATTTATATACGCTATTCGTGCTCATGCGTAAGTAATTATCCTCGAAACAATAAGATATATAAAAAAATGTTTTAAGTAAAATTTGTATAGTTTTCTATATGCTTTATGACTGTAGGTGCGTTCGACATTGCAAATCGAAGGCGTCCGTTTGCTCTTTTACCTCGAAAATCATTCGGCAACTCGCATCTTTCTGCTACATGTCATCTCATCTGCGTTCAGTATTAACATTTCTAGAGCCAATCAATCCACTTCGGATTCAAAGACTGAAATTTTTACGCCTAAATTAAATTCATAACCTGTATATTTGTGATAATGTATCCACTGATTCGTTAACACATAAAATACATTCATCTCTTTTAATACTTCTATTTTATAAATAGTGTATTTGAACTGTTATAATGTCTGAGTCTACAATCGCTCAAACAAATGCTATCAAATAGAAATTGATGGAATACATTATGTATAATATATATTTAATGAGGAAACTAAGTTTTTAATTCTTTTCCTCTTTATGAATTTGAAATTACGTATTTAAAAACAAAGAATTTGCTAGTTAATTTTTAGATCAAAGCTTATATTATATTGCACATATAGAATAAAATAAAATCAAACTGTATTAATATATTAAAGACTTTAACGAATATAAATCAAGTGATATAATTTATAAATTGTTAAAATTTATTTTGCAATGTAACATTTTCTTTTAAGAAAACACCCTGCATATGAGACTGCTACATTCATGTGTAATAATCTATTTTTAATATATAAGATTATTATCAGTTTCTAGTAAAGCGAAAGATATTTTGAATTAATAAGATATTTTTTTTTATAAAAATAAACAATTTCATTTTATAATCTAACCTTAATGGACAGTTTACACCACTGTAGCGTTCGGAATTAATTCTTGGTACTCGGATTGCTCGAAGATCATGTGATCAAGCTCGCTATCTGCTAGATCGCATCTCAGATTTACATTACCGAATGCATCTTATAGACATGCATTTAGATTTTTAAAAATATAATGATTTTTTAAATATATATATACAGGGTGACCCATTTTAACTTCCCCACCGGATTATCTTGAAAGGAATGCATTTTCTGAAAAAAAAGTTTCGGATATAAGTTTTAGTATTTTTCCCTGGCTATTTAACGGCAATATTGAATTTGACCTTGAGTGTGAATGTGGAGGTCATTTAAAGGTCAAGTTAATTTTTTTAAATGGGAACCACTATTTTTTATCGCAGATTTGGAAAGAGCGGAAAATTTCACGTCCGAATATGACCTTGATAATGATCTACAGTTCAATGTCAAGGTCGTTTCAAAGTGAAAGTTCCAGACGTCCATTACGACAAAATATCACGGCGGGATTGCTTTGTTTGGAAAAATGTTAGATGCATAAGTTTCAGTATTTCGAGTTGGCTTCCTGGTGGTGACCTTGAAAGTAACCTTGGAACCAAGATTAGGGGTCATTTGAAGGTCAAAATATTTTTCTTAATGGAACCAACTATCTTTGAATCCGGGATCGAAAAGAGCGGTAAATTCTGCGTTC
>NW_017304258.1:77917-84751 GCF_001594115.1 Trachymyrmex septentrionalis | reverse complement strand
CAAAGCAATCCCGCCGTGATATTTTGTCGTAATGGACGTCTGGAACTTTCACTTTGAAACGACCTTGACATTGAACTGTAGATCATTATCAAGGTCATATTCGGACGTGAAATTTTCCGCTCTTTCCAAATCTGCGATAAAAAATAGTGGTTCCCATTTAAAAAAATTAACTTGACCTTTAAATGACCTCCACATTCACACTCAAGGTCAAATTCAATATTGCCGTTAAATAGCCAGGGAAAAATACTAAAACTTATATCCGAAACTTTTTTTCAGAAAATGCATTCCTTTCAAGATAATCCGGTGGGGAAGTTAAAATGGGTCACCCTGTATATACATAACTTATAATTAATTCTTTGACATTTAATTTCCTCCATGAAGAAAAAGACAATTTATTCCCAATTTAAACTCATTCTTTTATAATAAAATTATTGTATAAAATTAAATCTCTCCCTCCCCCTCCCCCTCCCTTCCTCTGCCTCTTTCTCTTTATCTCTCTCCCCCTCTCCCTCCCTTCTCTCTCCCCTCTTCCCCTCCCTCCTCCCCTCCCCTTCTCTCCCTCCCTTCTCTCGCTCTCTCTCTCTCTCTCTCTCTCTCTCTCTCTCTCTCTAAAAATAAATTTTAAAAAACCTGTCGTAGTTTAAAATATTATACATTTTTTTTATATTTATTTAGAAGAGTTTCATCTGAAAGTCAATTAAGACAATGGAAAATGTTGTTATAGTCTAGAATCCAAAAGAAGCACACAGACGATTGATGAAATTATAAGTTTTTGTTTATTATATGCAATGATGCGAAATCTAGAGTGAGTTATCAAAATCAAGGAAAATAAAAAGAAAGATGGAACCCTTGAATATAGGGATGATAGAAACCGTAGTACATATAAGAACGACGTTGTCCGTGGATAGATAAAATAACCGCCCTCCAATCGCGTTGCATCATAGAATGGGAGCGGGACCTGAGGACTCACTTCATAGGGCAGGAAGAACAATTACAATCAAGTAGAATTGTATAGAAAAATTATCTTACATTTTCAAAATACATGATAAATTTACTGCAGCTGTTGAATCAGGATTCATGATTTATGATATCGAACTAAAAACGTGAGTTTTACAAGAAAAAATAGGAAATGTAAATCCTATATTTAAAGCACCTCACAATTGGGTATCAAAATTCAAAAATTCCACCGAATTGTATCAAGAAAAAAGTTACGGAATTTGTAACTAACAAAACTGGAATATTCCGTTAATTTACAAAACATGGCTGATGATTTCTTGAAAACAGTGATACCACTTATCAACCAGTTCGGATCAAAGTGATTTCCAATTAAAAATTCCTTCTGGAAGATTATTGTCTTATCAAGGAGTAAAAAAAATAGAATGTGTCGTGCAATATATATCCTCAACAACACATTCATATATGATACAACCAAAAATCGTGTAATAGAAATTTGTTGTCACCTTTATTTATTATACTAAAGAAAGTTAATGGTATACGAGTAGTTGTACCAAGAGTATAAGAAACCTTATTTAAACCAACTGTTATTTTAAAAGAATCAAAAACTGGTAAAATGAGAGCAGATAACTAAGTTAATTTTCTTTTATAATAGATTTTCGTATACTGTTATCATAATTGAAAAATAATATAAATTTGTATAAACGAAATAATACAAAAAAATTGCAATCTCTGATATATAATTAATCAATTGTAATCCCTATATTTTATATTTTATTTAAAAATCTAATAATAACAGTCGTAAAAAAGTTGTTAAATTAACATTTTTCTTATAGGTCATTTTGAAATGTGATTAGAAGCTTATTTTCTAAATATTGATTCTAACAGCGTTCTTCGTATCGATTCATGGACTGGACATTCTCAATATCATTTCAAATTTAATACTTTCAGGAAAACATATTACTACTATGATTATAATCATAGTATAATCGAAAGACACTACAAAGAAAATACAACCATTAAATGTTTATGGATTTAGAATTTGAAAAAATGTTGCTAAGAGATTTTCAAATATTGTTTTATTATTGAAAGGTAATATAAATTGGCATGAAAGAATATAATAAAATTGCAATCTCTGATACATAATCAATTGTCATCCCCACAACATCACAATTTATTTAAAAATTCGAGGCTTAAAAGGTTATACGAGTATAAACGAAAGACCAGAAAAATTTGAAAATTCAGTAGTATTTAGTTTTGATAAAACTTCAACATATCGAAAGTTATATAATATCGAAGGTTGCAATAATATAGTTGTAGTAAAATGTTTATGGTGTAAGAAGAGTCATCATGTTTAAAACATTTCTTCATCGAGTATCATTATTGTAATGAGGATAATGAGTAAATGGTATAAAATATAAATTTATTACATAAACATTTAAAAATTATTTTATTTTCAAGTACGTTTAGAAATTATTGTGCAAACGACAAATTAATAACATATTAAAACGTAAGACCGAAAATAATTTGAAGAGAATAACTTTAAGATATTATAAGGAGATAATATACAGAGTTGAATAAAAAACAAAAGTTTTACTAATTTTAAGGAGAAATAATAAAAACTATTATAATTTTTAATATTATTTATCTGTAATGCTTTACAAGAAATATCAATCAATTTCTTTATTCATCGATTTATGTACCATATGGTTTCGACGATAATTACTTACGCACATAACCATGGATAGTGCATATACGGAAGCATTTATAATTAATTCTCGAAAATGACATGTTGTAATATAACTTTATTATACATTGATTGAATTTAGAAAAAAATTATCTTCAATTTGGTGAAATAAAATTTGGAAACTTTGAGAAAATTGTGGGTAATAAGGGTATTTGTTAAACAAAAAATTTTTTTTCTTCACAACATTGAAGTACTTTTGAAATTGTTTAAACAACTTGTGTTTAAAAAAATTTATTTCCATTTTTTATACTTCCAACGGTATTCGACTCGAAATAGAAATAGTATTTTTTTTTCAAAGAGGTGTTTTATCCCTTAAACATGAGTTAGCGTACGTATAAAAAAATACATGTATCTTAGATGTTTGTGTTTAATAACATATTTCACGGAAAATCAAATCGAAGAATTGGGTGACGTCCCTTGTAAGCATTTCCGCAACTCCGTATTTATGGATTTGACTACATTTAGTTAGTACTACATTCCTGTAAAATTTCATTGAAATCAGAATTGAGTAGTATGCGGAAGTTGAACCAATTATTTATTTTATTATTATTTAATTATTTGTTTTATTGAAACATGATTTTTTTTTCATATCGCATAAATCTGTTTTTTTTTTTTTATTAGCGGCATGCCTGTTAATAACTCGTATCCATTCTCGACTTTTTCACACACGTAACATAAGTAATTCCATCATGGCCAACATGATCTTAAAATGCCATGCAATGCTGGTAGCATTTGATTGATCGAAATTCGCCACATTCTTACCCTATCATGCGCAATGCTTCACCTTTCTAATTCCATCATGATTCAGGGTCATGACCTTACAACATATATCAAGGTTAAGTCAACAGATCGGTTTCTCCTGATCGACATATTAGCTAAGACTTATAACAAATTAATTTGTTATTGGAGAAAAATTAAACATGTAATAATAAGCGTCCAAAATCTCAAGTTATAGTTTTTAATGTTCATTTGCGTACAAAATAGTGCCAAATGGAAAATATAATAAAAAATATGTTAAATAGTACGTATTTGATAACTCTCTCCTACATATTTTCGTGAATAAAAAAATTAAGTATATCAATCATTGTTACCTGTAAATGCTATCAGTAACACTCAATCGGCCTTGATATCCACCAGATATTTGTCTGAATCTCGTTGGAAATACACCGGATAGTTTGCTCAAGTAATAAATTGGAAACACTGCTTGATATAGATCGCTATTTACGGACTTATTATTCGCCCCATTGGAATTCATGTCGTATGTGTTCACTTCTATAGATTTGTCTACACGCATTTAAAGTGAATTGTATTGTTTTACATTATTGATTTAAATCGACAATCCTAAGTAGAACATATTAATTATTATATATTAAATTCAGAACATTAATTTTCTTTATATTATATATGATCGTTAAAATCCTGCGAATCATGATGATAAATTTTAATTTGTATTAACGTAGTACAAATTGCGTAGCATTTATTAATCTTTTTATAGTAATTTAACTTTATTTTTTATAAACGTTAATTAACTAATAATCTAAAGAAAAGTTTCATGTATTAATATTTTTGTTTATTATACGAGGGCAAGTCAATAAGTTCTTAGAAAATCTGTCAGAAGGCACTCGCAGTGTCATGTCACATTACTTTTTAAGTAGCATCTTTCAGCTGATTACTATCAAATTTTGAGCGGAATTCATCGCATGGTTTCATTTCTGTAGACGATTAAAGTAAACAACCTTTGTATTTTTTGCAAAATGGAAAAAAACGAGTTTTGTGCAGTGATCAAACATCTACATATGAAAGGTTTAACACCGAAAGAAATCAAAGCCGAGTTAGATAATGTTTATTAGCACATCTGCACCAGCGACTGTATACAATAGAGTGAATGAATTTAAACGTGATCGTACATCCACATGTGATGCACTTCGTTCGGGACGTCCAATTGAGGCTGCTACGCCAGAAATCATCGATAAAGTCCACGATATTGTTTTGACTGATCGACGAGTGAAAGTGCGCGAGCTTGTTGAGGCCACAGGCATATCACATGGCACAGTGATTTCAATTTTGCACGGACAATTGGGTACGAAAAAGCTATCGACAAGATGGGTGCCGCGTTTACTCACTGTGGACCATAACCGTGTGACGATTTCAAAACAAAGTTTGGAGATGTTTCAACGTAATCCAGATGAATTTCTGAGGCGATTCATTACTGTGGACGAAACATAGATCCATTACTTCACATAGAGACGAAGAAACAGTCAAAACAATGGACTTCACCGGGTGAACCAGCTTCGAAGAAGGCGAAGACTGTGAAGTCGGCCGGAAAGGTGATGGTCACAGTTTTTTGGGATGCGGTATAATTCATATCGATTACCTTCCGTCGAAGCAAACGATCAATGGCGATTACTACGCATTATCCCTTATTGGACCATTCATTCACTGGATTTCAACAACATTTTAAAGAAAAAACGTCCCCATTTGGCGAAAATGAAAGTGCTCTTCCATCAAGACAATGCACGAGTTTACGTGCCTGGTACCGTTGGCCAAATTCAATAAATTCCGCTATCCCATTCAGCATATTCGCCAGATTTAGCCCCCTGCGACTATTTCCTGTTTCCAAACCTGAAGAAATAGTTCAGAGGAAAGAAATTCACCACCAGAGAGCAGCCGAAACAGAGGCTTATTTTGAAAGGTTGGACAAATCATATTATTCGGACGGCTTGAAAAAGTTGGAGAATCGTTGGATCAAGTGTATCGAACTGAAAGGAGACTATGTTGAGAAAAAAAAATGAATCGATCAAAAAAAATGTTTTACTATGTTTTTATAAAAACTTATTGACTTGTCCTCGTACTTTTCGTGTATCAAAAAAGGTACTGTGTGTTAAAATAATTAATGCTAAAAAGGAAATAAATATAAATTGCACAAACTTGAAATTTTTAAACTTGAAATTATCAAGAAATATCAAATATATTATCTTATTATTCATTCTATTTCCATTTGTTGCTTATCAGAATTATTCTATTGGATGCGTTTTTCTAGACATAAGGCTTGTATCTTTGATGATATTCGTAAACGTGTTTTCAAAATGATTCACGAGTTGCATTTGATGAATTCCTACGATCACTAAAATAACTTAATTTAAAATTCTTCAAGTAATTTCAATATTTAAAACAAAATTTTAAAGCAGAATGTAGCGTATCTACAGAGTGTCCACTTAAATCGACCATCTAAAATATCTCGATCATTTTTGCTGATATAAAAAAATGTTTCAAGTGAAAATGGAACGGTTTCGAGGGGGACGTATTTTGGTCGCGTTGTTTTTATTCTAGCTGAAGGCGTCAAAAAGATATGAAGGTTACTTCCACTTTTTGTATGTGCTTTTGTATGTACTTTTTGTAATCTGAATTGTATAATTTTTTTATACAATATTCTTTAATTATATATTTTACATACAAAAATATTAAAAGATATCAAAAAATCAATAGTTTACAAGATATTTTATACTTTATTGTGGCACATATTGACATAAAATGTTAAATAACTCGTAAACTATTAATATTTTTTTATAATCGTACTTTTTTTTAAAGCAACTGTGTGTTTTTTCTTTCCACCAATTGATTTATCTCATTATTCTGTTGTAAAAATATTAAGGTACGATTATCAAAATATTAATAATTTACGCGTTATTTAAGTATAATCATTATTCTGTTGTAAAAATATTAAGGTATGATTATTAAAATATTAATTACGCGTTAGTTAAGTATAAAGTACCTCGTAAATTATTGGTTTTTTGATATCTCTATCTCAATACTTTTATATACAGAATAATTAAAAGAATCATATTGTATAAAAAAATTATATAATACAATTTCATTCAAAAAAGTGGAAGTGACTTTCATATCTTTTTGGCGCTTCCATCTAGAAAAAAACAACGTGAATAAAATACGTCACCCTCGAAACCGTTCCACTTTTTTGAAACATTTTTTTATATCATCAAAGAGCGAGATATTTCAGATGGTCGATTTAAATAGACCACCTTGTGTGCGTGCGTGCGTGCGTGCGTGCGTGCGTGTGTGCGTGTATATGTGTGTGTGTGTGTGTGTGTGTGTGTGTGTGTGTGTGTGTGTGTGTG
>NW_017304258.1:72887-77837 GCF_001594115.1 Trachymyrmex septentrionalis | reverse complement strand
GCATATTTTATATATATATATATATATATATATATATATATATATATATATATAAATAAAACATATAATAAAACAAATATATAAAATTATTACTTTTTCATACTCAGTAAGAATTAAATAAAGTCACAAGAAAATTCTTCCTAATTATAGGAAGTCGATACTTCCACGCGAAATTGACTTTATAAGAATCATCGTTGACCGCGTCATTGAAATTTATCGGATTTACCAGCGTATTCATCAATTTCTCATTTTACGTCAAAGCACGGATAGCAAAATAGAATGCAATAGACTACAAAACACATGCGTGTTGCGTTTTTATACATTCGCACCTACCCATTCATACGTGTCAGATTGTCGACAGGTAATTGTTAACGATAGACCGCAGTTGATGCTTATCTTTAAAAAAAGTACTCTCTTATCTCTAGCACGCACTCAACGTACAACGACATTCCGAAATGTACATGTTTATACACGCATTCTTAGTAGGAATCTGCGAAACAGACTCTGCTCTTACAATTAGATAAATCATTAATATTTCTGTAAGACTCTTGTCTTGATAACAAGAAAGATTCTTTTTTGTTGATAAGACAAATCAAAGCTGTTTTTTAACACACGTACGATCTAATCGATAGAATGTGATTCTAGGACAACCATGTTTTTCCTACGTGCGATGTGTTATCAGATAGATGTCAGAGAATAGTAAATGACAGTAGCATCGTTATTATCAAATGCGGGCAAACAGTGCATGGTATGTTTAAAAGTATATAAAAAATATTATTTTTCTTTCTCTCTTTTATTGTCACAGCTTTTTCTTTTCTGAGGATGGTTAGTACCTATTTTCAAAATATTAAGAACTCCCTTATGAAAAAAATTGTTAAAATTTGAGTGTACACTCAATTTAGAATTATTTCAGACGCTGAATTTGAGCGTTAGCCTCAAGTTGAGAGTTAGTTTGAGTGTTACTCTTAAAATTGTGAGTACTATTTACTCTACATATACAATTACTTAACTCAATTTTATTGCTAAAATATTTATTATTGCATTATATTCCGGAATACACACAACAAAATTATTATTATAAAAAAAAACGTTTTACCCCAAATTAATTTCCTTACTTCCCTATGCGGTTACCCATCCGATCTTGTACTCTATCCAATGGTGCTTAACCTCTGCATCGTACGGAAACTGCTACTTTAATGATCCATGAACTCTTAACATTAATTGATATAGTTGTAATATATCTGGTCAATAGATGTTGTCAAAAAAAGTTTCACATATGTATAGTTAAAATATATTTCTTCCATAAATAAACCTGCGACATCTATATTCAACATTTTTAGCGTTAATATTAAATCATAAAGATTAACATTTAATTGACTTTTACATTTAATTCTGAAAATGACACTTAAAGGTTTAAATCGTTTAACGTTAATAAGTGCCATATACGTTGAGAGTAAATTTTTAAATGTTTATAGAGCGTGTATACTCAAACTTAAATGTGAACACTCAGTTATTGCCATTACAGCACAGAAACTTGCAGTATCAGTGCAGAAATTTGCAATATTGCAGATTTCGCTGCAACGTTGTAAATATCAGGAATTGTAATACATAATATTGTACATATTACCCTTACGGAAAAAAACTATTAGTAATACTGTCACTAATAATGTCATTACTAGTAAAAATAGTGCAATAGTAATTTTGCAAGTAGTGTAATAATGTAATAGTGGTGGAAAAAATTTTGTTGAAATTTTACTGAAATTTTACTGAAGTTTTATTGCAAAAATAAGTATTATTGATTAGCATCATATTTCACAGGATATACGATAAAATTATAATAAAAAAAATCCTTTATAAATTCGAGAACTAATTTTATGATACTCCTATGCGATCATCCATCCGAATATGTACCTCTACTTAGCATGCTTGATTTTTGCGATCGTACAGGAACTGCTCCTTCAAAGAATCACGAACACCTATAATACTCAATGTATAATTGTAATATATCTGATCAAAGATGTTGTGAAAAAGACGGATCACGTATAGAAAAAAATAATTAATATTAAATATAATTGTTATGTATAAATAAAGCGTGACATATAATAGAAATAATTTTCATTACTTTGAAAAAAAACATGCAAAATTTTTGTTATTATCAGAAATAATTGAATGAAGATTCTGTAAATAATTCAGTATTTATAGATATAAAACTTTCTGGAAATTTCAATTTTGATCTGACTTTTTCTAAAAAAATATTTCAATTTGTACAAACTTAAAAAGTTTAAGAAAATCTTAAACTTTTCATAAAAATTGTGAGAAATAATATAAAAAATTCTAAGAAGTATTGTCATGGCTTAACAATACTATTCAGCAGTAATGATTAACAGTACCTACCGAAGAATATACATTATTGAATGCTGCAAGAAATATTCAATTGTATACAGAACAAAAAACCGAAACATGTAATTTCTATACATATGTCCATTTAAATTTTAATTAAATCTTATTGTACTTTATTAATGTAATATCTTCAGTTATTAATATTTTTTAACTCTTATATGTCCTTTATAATATTTATTTAAATTAAGAAATAAATTATTTAATAAAAAATATATATATATTTCAATAATGATTTGACGGAAGGTGTGCTCCTAGTATATTTCTGGTCTGATAAAAGCACACGCTCCTGAGTCACAACGTGCGCGCGATCGGCAATTAGGTCGCCGAACCTCGAGCGATAGTAGGGGAACAGTATAGACGGCGCCCGCAAGAATCGGCTCGAAATGTGCAGATTTTTGCGAGCACTGGTCTATTACATTCTATTCTGTCATTCGTGCATTGATGTAAAATGAAAAATTGATGAATATGCTGATAAATCCGATAAATTTCAATGACGCCATCAACAATAAATCTTAAATCTATAAATTCAACATCGCGGGGAAGAATCGCCCTCCTTGCGAAAGATTTTCTCGTAACTTTATCTAATTCTTGCTGAATACATAGAAAAGGTGATATTTATACAGTAATTTATTCTGTTATATGTTGTTTGTTCCTACAACGTCTGATTCTACGTCTCAGATATCTACGTCTCAGACTATTATATTTCTCTTATAACAAAATTTCAAACTTGATTGATTGCAAAAAAAAAGAAAGTAAAGTTTACCTTTACGCAGCCTACTCCAAATGACGGTAATTATGAGAAAGAGCATTTTTCCCAATTTTCACATTTTTCGACTGCAATATTGATAACGATCTTTGTTATGATTATAATAGTGATAAAAATCGGGAGGAAATTGAAGAATATATACACACATCTAGGGGAGACGGGATAGTAGACTCATTTTTCAGTTTCGAATTTTTACAGACGAAATTAAAAGACTTATCGAAAAATGAATTCTACACCAGTTACTACATACATTTGACTATCTAATAATAAGAGAAAACTAATAACTAAAATATGAAAAAAATGCATTTTTCTAATGCATTCCATCTGATTGAACTAGCCCCGAGACCAGGATAAGGTGACTAATGATATGAGGTAATTTGATTAACATTATTCAAATGAAGGTTAATATGTATTTAATCTTTACATGTCAACAAAGCTTTCATAAAAATGTATTTTAAACATAAACATGTTTATAAAACTTTTATGAAAAAGCAATTTTAAACGCAAACATATTTATAAAATAAAAAAAATATAACTTTGTCTTGTTATTAGATAAATAATAATTTATCTAATCCGAATCATTATCCGAATTACAATTATAATAAACATAATACGATAAGTTACCCTTTATTTAGAATGTGTCTATACATATTTGCCCGTTACTTACAATATTATTATTTGTTTTCTATACATATTCACAAAATTATCCTTTCAATTATTCTTAACGTTTTCACATTATTATTACTACTTCTATTACACTTAAAAGTAATTTTACAAAAGAAAGAAGGATATATGTGTGTGTGTGTGAACATATATAGACATATTTTCTGTACAATTATATATGTTTATGAATATTTATATATGTTATGTATAAATGATTATAAACATACGAGGGTGGTCCCAGAAGTACCCGACCTAACAAAGAAAACACAAAAAATTTGGGAAAAAATATTTTTCTCAAAAAAACTTTATTTCTCAACATAGTCTCCTTTTAGCTCGATACACTTTTCCCATCGATGTTCAATAGCTTCGATGGCCTGTTTATAGTAAGAACCGAACTCCTCAAAATAGCCATTAACCGCAGACTCCACCTCTTCATTGTTGGTAAATCTTCTACCACCGAGCCATTTTTTGAAGTTTGGAAAGAGAAAATAATCCGAGAGGGCTAAATCTGGCGAATAGAGTGCGTGGGGAAGCAATTCGAACTTTAACTCATTGATTTTGGCCATCGCGATAATAGATGTGTGAACTGGTGCATTGTCTTGATGAAACAACACTTTCTTTTTCGCCAAATGTGGCCATTTTTCCTTGATTTCATCACCCAAACGCTGCAATAAGTTCGCATAATATTTGTCATTGATTGTTCTTCCTTTCTGAAGATAATCAATGAAAATTATGCCACGCACATCCCAGAAAACTGACGCCATGACCTTGCCTGCCGATGGAACTGTTTTTGCTTTCTTCGGAGCCGATTCCCCCTTTTCAGTCTATTGCTTTGACTATTCCTTCGTTTCAGGTGTGAAGTGGTGGACCCATGTTTCATCCATGGTTATGAATCGACGCAAAAATTCGGCTTTATTGCTGCGAAACATCGCCAAACACTCGATTGAAACATCCTCTCGACGCTGCTTTTGTTCGATTGTGAGCAAGCGCGGCACCCACCTTGCGCACAGCTTTCTCATCTCCAAATTTTCAGCCAATATGCGATGTACAGCACTTTTTGAAATGTTTACCATGTCTGCTAGCTCGCGCACTTTCAATCGACGGTCACCCAATACCATTTT
>NW_017304258.1:16964-72842 GCF_001594115.1 Trachymyrmex septentrionalis | reverse complement strand
AGTATTGTATCACATAACGATGACCAATTTTTTCCATCTTTGCAAATTCACCGAGATCGTCCACTATTGATGGCTGCCAAACAAATACTGAACAACGTAGCGTCTTCAAACTTCATAGTTAAGCTTTAGAAAGTTGGTGCTTTCCCCTACAGTGATTTTTTTTATACAACAACCGCCATCTGTACGTCAGGTCGGGTACTTCTGGGACCACCCTCGTATCACGTTACATGTTTAATAACAAAAAAAATGGCACTGTTCGCTTAAATAAATCTTTTCGCACTGAATTTTATTGACAAATGTCTAACCTTTAAAATACAGCCAGCTTCAGATGCCAAGATAAATTACTATGGGATATAAAGAAATATTCGTTTTTAATAAAACGGTTAGTATAAAAAACTTTATTTTAATGCTTGCTACACATGTGCTCTTAGTAACGAACATCGCCATCAATGGCGAAAAAGAATATTTGAACGAGATGTTATTAGAAAACGAGTAGATTTATCTTTTTGCTGAACCAGGTTTGCCAACACGAACAGTTCTGATATGTTCGAGAACGCCACAAATACTCCGCTCCGAGTAGCTTAAGAATTTAAGATACGAATTGAACTTTCTTATGTTGTTGGTACGAAGAGGTAGCGCTTCCGTATGTTGGTCGCTTGTGGTTTGGGACCCAGGAATAACTTCAAAAAAGGCTGATTTTAATTTCTCAGTAAAAATAATTGTAGGTTTGCCTTCTAATTTTACTTTAAAAATTTTGTCTGAAATTTGTTAAAGAACTTGAAAGAAGCCTTCATAAAGGAGTTCCAGAGGCTTTTTTGTAGAGTCTACCCTAACAAAAACGTGTGTACAGAGGTTGAGGTCTCGATAAAAAAAAGATTTGTCTTTCCTATGGTGTGAAATAGGAGTAGGCCTGACTGAACTATGGATACCATGCATAAATTACGTAGCTGACCGGAAATTTGTAAATTGATTGTTCCGTCAATAAGATGGAAAAGGCCACAATGGTGGAGGCAATTTGCACCCAGAATTGCGTGAGTGACATTAACAATTGTAAACTTCCATACAAATGACCGTCTGAGGTCGAGATTTATCTGTGTCACTTTATATCCCTAAGTCTTAATCTCGGATCCGTTCGCTGCAAACAACTTGAAGTCATTAAAAGAGTATAGTCTTTTTACCTTCTTCTTTGGCAGGACGGATATATTTGCTCCGGGGTCAACTAGGTAGCTTAAATTTAGCTTATGATTGCGCAAAAACAGGCGGCTTTGTTTAGTGTCATCCGCTAGTGCCTGTATCTGCGGAGGCATGACTAGTTTTCCGGCTTCTTCTCTGAGGAATAATTGCATGATTGTTGACACTTTTTCGTCTTCTCAGAGAACTGATGGTGATACCAACATATTGGATTCCTTTTTTGGCTTCGTGATGCTGATGATGATCTATTTTGAGACTGACGTAAACGAGACCTTCATCGACTGGCTGCGCTCTCTAGACAAAGCATTAATTCTTTTAATCAAATCGTCGATAACATTATTTAAAGTTGTTTGAGATGGATTTATAGAATGCAAGCTATAGCATTAATTGTGGGCTTGATTATCTCGTAGATTTTGTCGGCTTGTGACGTTTATATGGATAAGTCTGTAACCTGGCTAATGACCAGAACCGATCTCATGTTCTCAGGTAGCTGCTCAAAAAATAGTGTGCGTAGGACTGAATCATTACATTGTCCGCCAGCAAGATTTCTAAACTGTTGGAGAAAGTTAGATTTATCTTCACCGATTTCATTGCCATGGATTAGCTTTCTTAATTTTGACTCTCCAATCTCATCGAAAAAATATATAAAGAACATATATAATATAATCCGATCTTTGAGAGCTTTATATTTTCCAATATGATTGGAAACAAGACCGTCTATATAAATATTATAACTTTAAATACAAAGCGCCTTCCCGGTCCGAGTGTTAAGATGTTGAACTACTATCTAATATACATTCAATTAAATTGAATTAATATTTCAGAAATAAATTGAGAGCCGATGAAATTATCGGATTCACACAATCAATCTGAAACAAATAATCCCCCCAAATTCTCCCAAATCTTAAAAAACTGTAATAAACTTATTGCGAAAAATATTGCCTCGGCCGGGAGTCGAACCCGGATCTCTTGCATTCCGTGCGAGCGTCCTGAGCCTTTAGACTACCTAGACCTTAGCAACACTTTTCGCAATAACCGATATATATTATAACTGCAATAAGTTTATTACAGTTTTTTAAGATTTGGGAGAATTTGGGGGGATTATTTGTTTCAGATTGATTGTGTGAATCCGATAATTTCATCAGCTCTCAATTTATTTCTGAAATATTAATTTAATTTAATTGAATGTATATTAGATAGTAGTTCAACATCTTAACACTCGGACCGGGAAGGCGCTTTGTATTTAAAGTTGTAATATTTATATTTTCCGCTTGAGGGAAAGTATAATAATGTCTGAGGCGAAAGGTAATACCGTATTGTCTAAATTTAACACAACATACCTGAATTCTGTGTCGTCATTAAATATTCTAGAGATGTTGAACGCAGCTTCTACTTGTACAAACCAAAGAGTTGGATTTTCTTTCCAAAACGGCGGAATCTTTGCGTACGTTGCTGCTGTAATTCCCGGTGGTGGATCGAATGTGTCTCTGGACGATTGATTAGTTGCTCGACATGCCTGATGATGCTTGCAAATCAGTAACCAATTGGGTATCTGATGATCCAGGGCCCTGTTCTTTGGTTGAATCATTAGACATAATGACCATTAAATAATCACCATTAGACATAATGAGATGCGTTAACCTCGTCGTTCACAACGATCAAATTCCAATATATAATCACTGATCACGTCAAGGTCACCAATTATGGGATATATTCTCGATAAAGAAATACTTGTTCTTAACAAAACGGTTAATATAAGAAACTTTATTTTAATGGTTGCTGCACATGTGCTCTTAGTAACGAACATCAAATAGCGAAGAGAATATTTAAACGAGGTGTAACTAGAAAATGAGTAAATTTTTCTTTTTGCTGAGCCAGGTTTGCTAACATTCAGTTCTGGTCTTGTTCTTCTTCTTCTTGTGTAATTAATGGCCTTGGTTCTCGTTGATGAGATAAACTTGGTCGTTTCCAACACCTCCAACCTTCTACAGGAGTCAAACCGCAGAGACGAAAAGAACTAGAATCGGAAAGAGCGTCAGTCTCCCTCCCCACCCGGCAAAAAAACATACGCACCATCCAAGGCGAACTGAGCCAAGCCGCGCCATTCCCGACCGAGTCGCATTCGGGCGCCGAGGAGAGAGGAGGAAGAAAGAGAAAGGGAAAGCAGAAAGGGGAGCTCAGATCAATAGTTGCAGAGACCTGAAAAAGGAGAGGAGAAGTTTGCAGATTTTAACCTGAGGATCTATAAGCATAGGGAGAATATCATTAGGGTAACGAGGAAAAGTTTTCTTGATAAATTTACTACTTGATAATTTATTTTAAGGGGGGCGAATATGCCACGGGATAAGGGGCAATAAAAAATTACATGGTTGGCATCCTGTCTAGGGTCCACACATACAGGCCGCACATACAGACCGGAGAATCCACCATGTTTTTCCTATGCAAGCTGAAGTTTAAGTTGTAATGGTTGGCACGAAGTCTATTAATCAAGACAATCTGCTGGCGGTTGAGTGACTTTTTCTGATACTACGTCATATTAGAGGAGTTAGCGTAAAGCGAGACGTAATGTTGTCCTGTACTTCTTGAAGCGTCTTCGAAATATTTATTGAAACGAGAGACTGACATTTTGTTGGCTTCCAGGATCAGATCAGAAGTAGGGAGTTTAAAGTTGTCCCTTCTTCCTTCTAAGGTGGCCTCCTTGGCCGCCTTATCCGCTATTTAGTTATCCGGGATACCACGATGAGCCGAGATCTAGACAAGAGTGTCGTTGATGCAAGAGACAGCGAGGAGACGCTTGATCCAGTATATGATATAGTTAGAATTAATAAGTCTATTGGAGCCAATAGATTTTAGAACCCTTTTAGGGTCAGAGCAAATCACTACCTTGGAGTAACCAGTGTCCTGAATTAAAATAAGCGATTAGAGGATCGCCTAGGCCTCCGTTGTAAACACAATAGCCTCTGAGGTCAATCTGTATTGGAAACTGATTCTGAGCTCCGAAGAATAAGCTGCCGCTCCTGCGTATCCCTGCTCTTCCAGTTTGGAGCCGTCTATGTAGAAAGCAATGGCTGAGTCTCGAAGATCAATGAAATTATCTAAGAATTCCTGTTTGATAGCACAGTCAGCTTTCTCCTTGTTGTCTGAAATAATTTATTTATAATCTGTCGGAGAATGAAATTAGAGTAGGAAGTTTCGAATGCAGGTGGATTGGAAGATGTTATTAAAAGCATGTTTATTAAGGATGCAGTATTTGAAGGACGATACTGAGAGAGTTCTTGATCTCTCCTCGGGTGACAAGGCCGTCCTTTCCATGGAAGTTGCGGATAACTGGATTATTATTTCTACAGACATAGATTTCAACACATATTTTTCGGACATAACAGCAAAGCGAAGTTTAAGCGAGAGTTCCTTGGCTTTAAACAGAATGATGTTGATGAGTGTAAACTATCTGTAAGGGCGATTATATTATCGCCTTGTATTAAAGTCGTTCTAGCTGTAGGAGAAGCGATTTCTTATTCTGAAGAACAAAAATCTGGCAGCCATATTCGATGGATCCTCTAAAAACGGCTCTAGATGATGAGTAAGAGCTGGGGGTGGGAGCCTCATCAGACCGCTGCCAAAGGATAGGACGTTAATCAGTGATTTTCCTTTTTTGATGACCTGCTTAAAGTGATCTTCTCCCTTGAGCCTGCAGTCCAAACGCCCAGAAACTTCACGCTAAGAAATCTCACCACTAAATGATTGTTGATAAAGATCTTGAAAGTAGAATCTTCTTTAAGGGAACGCTTTCTGTTGGAAAATAAGATCCATTTGAATTTTATTGGTGATAACTCTAAGTCTTTATTCGAAAGGTACAAATAAATCATATTAAGTGAGGATTGGAGGTTGGCAACAGCTTCTCCGATTTTTCTCGAAGAAGAGTAGACCACAATGTCGTCCGCATATTGCTAAAAATTAGTTCCAGGGTGTAGTTGAAGATCCATTTCTTGAACACTAATGTTGAAAAATAGCGAGCTGAGTCGAACCTTGAGGTGTTCCCTTATGTACAGAGTAAGCCTCGCTGAGATAATCCTCCTCAAAGTGTATCCTTCTATGAGTGATGTTTTCTATGAATTTGCGAAGTCTTGCGGAAACTCTAATTTTCTGGGTCTCAGAGAGGACTGCTTCAGGGAGCACATTGTCAAAAGCGCCAGTTATGTCTAAGAAAGCTGCCGCGACGACTTCATTCACCAGAAAACTTGTTTGGATGTTGTTTGTGAGAGTAACCAAGCTGTTTGTGCACAACCTGTTAAGTCTAAAGCCCATTTGTTCTTGTGGTAAGATCGCCTGCGACTCCACGAGTCATTGCAGCCTTAAATAGACAATCTTCTCAAAGATTTTGAGGGCACATGATAGAAGTGAGATGGAAACCAGAATTATTCGCCTCCATAATGAAGATGATGAGCGAGGTTCCTTTCCTCCAGGAAGGTGATATAGTTCCCTCCTGTAAAAAGCGGTTGAATAAGTTCAGTAAAAGTTCTTTGCATTTAGTCGGCAAAGCAGAGATCATAGTATAGCTGATTTGATCTAGATCCGGAGAGGAATTTTTTCTATTGTAGATTGTAATAAAGCGAGGTTGAAGTCATTGGTAGAAAAGGGCAAATCCAGATCTTTGAAAATTGTTCCCTGATGATGAATGTCTTCTGCAATCATTGATAACAAGCTTTTGCCAATATTTGTAGGGACAGAAAGGAGGACAAATTTTATTCTTGGCCTTTTCTAGAAGGTTGTTCTGCCTGTCGTCATCTGAAATCACACCGGAAGGCTCTGATAGATTCTTTTGAAGGTTTTAACTAAACGCCATATGTCACTGGTAAGAGTCTTACAGTCAAATGATTCCACGAATTTCTTCCATTGCCTCTTCTTAACCTTATATAAAGTCCTAGTGCATGACGCTCTTGCTTTCTTGAATGAAAGAAAATTTTCGATAGATGGGCACTGCTGATATATTTTTGTGGCTGATATATTTCTGCGACTTAGAATGGCCCTGGAGCATTCTTCCGTCCACCAAGGAGGACTCTTCCTGTCGTTGGGAGCCGAGACTGACCTGGGAAGTCGTTGCTTTTCGGGGAAAAGCAATCTCGCAAGGCTTCGTAAGTGATCTGCAAAATATTCATATGCTTCAGTAGAATCCATAGGGATTGTTAAAAAATTCCTCGGAGGTAGATAGTAAATAATGGTGTAATTTGTTAGCTTTTTCCGTATCAAGGATTAATTTGTATAGAAAGACGTGTCGTAGACAAGAAAAGCCGTCAATGGTTATGTTGATAAGGAAGTAATTACTGCCAAAAATGTCCGATTCCGTAGTGATTTCAAATAGTGGCGCCAAATCGGCAGAAATAATGGTGATTCAGTCAATTATAAATTTGTTTGACCCCGGCGGGGTGAGGAGCGTAGGATTACTATCATTCGTAATGCAGGCTCCATTTATCTCTACCATGCTTAGAAGCGCCCTGCCGGGACGATCGGATTTGGAGCATCCCCAAGAGGTGTGATGTACGTTAAAATCACCTGTTATAAGTGTGTTCTTATATTTGTTAAGAGTTTGTGAAAATTTGTCGATCCATTCTTGAGGTATGTGTTGGTTCGGATGACGACAGATGTTAATAACGGTTAGTTGCTCATCGTTGAGATTAATTGCTATACCTTGTACTTCTACCGAAGAATGATGTAGATTTGAAAGATCCAAATGGCTGAATGATATTGTTCCTTAACAGGATACAGATTCCTCTCTGGCCAGAGCTCTCTGAGTCTTTTCTAATAACTTTAAAAGGCAAAAATCGAAAAGCCGTGGTTGGATAAAGCAGAGTATCTTGCAAGCAGAAAACATCAAACTGTCCGCTGATATGTTATAATTGAGTTTGCCACGAATGCCGCAGCAAATCCATTGTAGGATTCTAATAGGTTATGAATACTTATTGCGGATGAAGGTGATTACTATATCTTGTTAGTAGGTCAGCATTACTAAGAGAGGAGAAATGTAGGTTACTTACAGAGTCAGTACTAGATTCGGCGCAATAATCAAGATTGTGGATAGAATTTCGGAGATTTTTGAAGTAGAGAAATAATGGGAGATATCATGCCGGTAACGGCAGGAATGTTAATCAAAGCTTCACAGTCGAGGAAGCTTATGATCTTCTGAATGATCATACCTATGTTTGAAGTCGATTTCTCTATTGGTGGTGAACATGAAGGCCCTTTATCGCTTGCTCCTTTGAGTGAGTAATAATGCTTCGCATCGCAGTTAGTATCATTACGGCCATTAGATGCAAGCAGAAGATTTAGGTGATCCTGAGAGTATCCTGATTTGTTTGTACGTTGAGTTGAATGATTCAAAGATGATACAGGAAGAATTTTGTATTTCCTTACAACAAACTCTATTTTACAGATGGATGGTTTCCGTGAAGAAGGGTCCGAAACAGTCGGTTGACCGTGTCTCAGAGGCGGCGATGCTGCCTTATTGGCATAGCTTATAGGAGGGATAGGAAAGAAGGGATCCTTTGAGTCGTCATGGTCAAGATGTTGGAAGTGGTTGTATGAAGCTAACGGTGTCATAGAGGGTAGGCTAGATGTAGTATACGGAGAACTGTAGGATTTGGGCACAGAAAAAGAAGAAGCAGAAGTATGACTTCGGAGGTAAGGAAAATTTTTTAAATCAAGAAGCGTGTTATGAGAAGGCAGGGGGAGGGAGCTGTTGGAAGCAACTATTTTTCTAGCTTCCACAAGAGGAATATTTTCCTGCGCGGCTAGGCCGAGGATAGTGCTTAGTGATAGGGCATGTGCGACGTTGCGAGATGATACCCCTCGCAATTGATACACTTGGCATGCGCCTGATCAGTTAAGCAAGAGTGATCTTCTTCTCTAGTGAGTCCACAGAAGAGGCATCTTGGCTTGATGCTTTTACAGTCTCGATCGATATGGCCAATTCTACAATAAACGTAACAAATCCTGGCTTTTGGAATATATGCGTCGACCTTGTATAAAGCATTAAATAAAACCACTTCCTTCGGGAGTGATTGTCTGCGAATTTTATACAGACTGTTCACGAGGGCACGTAAGTGACCTTGCCGTTGATTGTCATGCGTCCATTTAAACGTTGTACGTCAAGTACTTTGATCGTTGAGGTTAGATTTTCTTTGAGACAGTCCAGCGAGATAGACTGATCAATGCCCTTGATAATTCCGGTGCGGAGGACTTTAAAGGATGGAATGAAAGCTCGAAGGCCGTTCTTATCAAAGACAGGATTAGAGATCAAATGATTAGCCGCGTTTGCAGTCTTAGCCTCTATTATGGCTTTACCGGTGCCAAGCCTCTTAATGAGAAGAATATCACTCCTGATAGACTCGAAAACAATGCGAGAGAGTACAGAAAAATGCATCGGTGTAGACATGTTCGAGTATATATATATATATATGACAAAGGGGGGAATGTCATTTTTATAGTATTTATTAATCAAGACTTTCCTCATTTTGGCGGGCGCCGACGCCGACGCCGACGCACCTAAGTGAGATTCAGATACATTGTTCGATAAATTATTCTTAGAGTGAGGTGGATCTATGGCCAAGACCTTCGATCTTACCTTCTCGCCTGTTAACTCAGCACTACGCTTGCAACCAGATTTCGGAAGCGGCGAATTGATGGTGTCAACGATGACAGAGGCTGATAGGGAAGAGGCGTCACCGCCGCCGCCATTCCTGCCGGCGGCTTTCGCCATCAAATTAGTGAGCATTCGGTTCATATTCTTGTCCGAAAAGGCGTCCGCCAAATACACATCAGAATCGGAATTGGAAGATGATGAGGAAGAAGGAGAAGGCAGAGAACTCGATTCCATTGAGAGAGGAGAACTATTACGCGATATTATAGATCTAACGGCGGCTTCTATCCCCCCCCCCCCCCCCCCGATGCCGAGGGCCGGTGTCAACATGGGATCGAGAGAATGTGATTTACGGAAAGACACGATAGAGAAGAGTACAAAAATGAACACAGACTCGCGCCAGCCCATCTAGCAGGCCAAATTAAAGCGAAAAAGCGCTATGCAAACGATTTACGCAAGAAAAGTCCTGTAAAGTAAAATACAGGAGCGAATGAACCCACGTGTGCATCCAATGCGCCACCTCGCGGAACTATTCCAGTTCTGGTGTGTTCGAGAATGTCACAATACATCTATAACTAACGTCTAAATGTGAGCCGCGGAATTAAATTTAGTACCTATAATAAGTTAAGTTAAAAGTTTATTATTAACTTTTTAACTGTTTTTTTTAACTATTAACGTTTTAATTAGTTACTATGCAACCCTGATTTTATATATACATTTGTTTCTTTGATCAAAAGACATGGTAGCGTCTCAGTAGGGTAATAAGGGAGATTCTAATTCGAGTCCTCTGGGAGGAGGGAGGTGAAGATATCCGCGGGAAGAAGGGATAACGTTATAGAGGGAGGGGGAGGGGGATGATGTCACTAGGCGAGGGGAATGACGTCACGGAGAGAGGGTGAAGTGGATATCATCATAGGAGGTGACATCACTAAGCGAGGGGATGACGTCATAGGGAAGGAGGAGAAAAATGACGTCACAGTGGGTGACGTCACGGGGATGGCGGTGCGAGGGACGAGGATATTCCGAGTGCAGGAAATTACGTAGCCGGAAATTACGTAGCGGGAAATTACGTAGCGGAAGTGTACGGAAACTTGCGTCCGCATCGCGGTGCGGGTCAATGGCAGTCTGGCGCGATCCGCCGGTCCTTACCGCCACCTCCGGACGCGGTCCGTCGCCGGTTTTTACCGCCGTCTTTGGGCGCGGTCCACCGCTGGTCCCCACCACTGTTCCCACCAGGAACAATCACTATTGCGCTATACTTATCATGTATACTCACAGTGTATATGGTACTTACCATGTCTCTCTCTCCCTCTTATGCGTTGACATCTTTTTCCAACGCAGCTTTATCTTCTTCTTAAACACAGCTTAATTTCTCGCACGCAAAGATATTTATATGTATAGTTAATAGCAATAATAATTTGAAGTATTTTTTTTCATATTCTAATGGAAGGTCTTATTCTACTTAATAAGAGCGCGGTGGTACTGAACGCGGTGATGATGTCGGCACGTGATAAGAACACGATCGGCGCGCGATGCTGTGCTCGTACGTAATACGATACTGCTGTGGTCAGAGGAAAGATGGAAAAAAGCAAATAAATGTTAACAACGAAGTAATGTATATATGTATATTTAAATATTTATTTATTTATTTATATGTATATGTATATGTGTATATATATATGTATAATTCTTATAAATTTTTATAATCATTAAGCTGTTGCTGCTGCTGTAACACAAATGACACATTTTCATTAGGATCTTCATCTCTCCTCCGCCTGCCCAATCTTCTATTCAGTTTTCTAAAATCTTCGATGATACCCGTCGCAAAAAGTGTCTAAATAGTATTATCATTCAAATCAATAGTAAAATCGATTAAAAAATTTTTTTAAGTGACTTAATAATGCAAAATATAAATAAAAGGGAGCATACAGCCACAACAACATACCACTAATCGAATAATAGTATTATTGGACTACATCCAATAATAAAATATTTTACACTAACCGAATGATTTTCTTATTAAACGCTTCAAGTAATAAAATTATTCGATAATGATAATGTCGTTGAATCCGTATAATTTTATCATTAGTTCAAATCATTTTACTATTAAAAAATATAAATAAAAGGGACCATACAACCCTAGATGTCTTAAGTTATATATTTAAAATTATAATATAATAACGTAGACATTTCGGTTAAAATTTGACCATCATCAGTACATACAAAATAAAGATGTCAAAAATAAAAATATAAAATTAAACAATAAACGTTAATCACAAAAGATATTATAAAACAATTTTCAATTCGCTTGTGGTATGAGATAACAATAATTTGACGAACTTGAAGTTTAACATTACTTAAACGCTAATGAATTATTTCCTATTACACGTAGGATTCTTTATTACAAGAAGTAAAGTGCGACTGTGGCAAACGGAATTTCCAGATTCTAATTAAAATAAAAAAAAAAGGAAATTATTTGTCAACACTATTACTTTACAATATTACTTTAAAATTTTTATTCGTGCGAATTAATTTAGTTACATAATAAAAATTGCTTACCACATATTTTTTTACGCAAACCTCGCACGTGCAATTCGAAGTAAATAGTATAAAATTAAAACAACAAGAATTGGAATTTTTAGTAAAAACAATTACTAACAAAAATATTAAGGCACATAGCTGGCGACAATCTTTTTATTATGTAACTAAATTGTATGTAAATGTTTAGGTCATTATGGTACATAACCCGTACTGTATTAATACGGCGTACTATTATCGATAGGAGAGAGAGACTGTGGAAACTTCTAGTCAAAGACGATATATATCATAACTGGTACTACAAAAGTACAACGTATGATTTCCTAACCTGAAAATAGTCGCTATAACATTAAAATTAAATATTGCGTAGTAGCTGACTGGATGTTCAGTAAAAACTGGACAAATTTCTATCAAGACCATATATTGAACAGATGTATCATAGCTATACATCCATGATTATATATGTGTAGGTGTTCGTGAATCATCAAAGTGCAGCAGTTTTCATACGATTTCAGAAGTCCAGAATAGCGGATATAACCGGATGGGTGACCGCTTTGAAGCATTATAAAATTAGTTCCCGAATTTAGGGAAAAACTTTTTTTTTATTATAATTTTATATTACATGTATTCTGGAATAAGATATTAATCAATAATAATACTCATTTTAGCAATAAAACTATAAAATTAATGTACCATTGAAAACATTACTAAACAGTGTTAAAAAATTATCATTGGCAAAAATTTATTCAACTTGCTATAAAATACTATTAAAATCCATCATTCATTTTCAATGAGTTTTTCAATGATATTTTTAATAGTAAAATCATGTGTTTTTTCGTGACAGGTACTCCTAAAAGCCTAATAGGGCGTCATAACATTATTTAAATGTGTAACGACGTCAGCACCATATCTGGAACAAAAAATAAAAATATGAAAATGCAAATAAAAAAAGGAACAGTGGGCTAATGGGAATTTGCGCTATTATTGGTAAGAATATCAAATATCGTTATGAAACTTTTGGCATTATCTCATTAAAAATAACATGTATAAGATTGGTATTATATAATATATCAAATTGTTTTCTTCCACGTCTCGAAAAATCGGGATAAATATGCGGCTGAGAAAAAATATATAATATAAATAAATGACAATGAATATACACATATGTGTGTGTGTGTGTGTGTGTGCGTGCGTGCGTGCGTGCGTGCGTGCGTGCGTGCGTGCGTGCGTGCGTGCGTGTGTGCGTGCGTGCGTGCGTGCGTGTGTGTGTGTGTATAACGATACAATCTATATCAACTCATCAAGATGAGAAAATACTGATCTCCAGATATAGTGTTGATAGAAATAATTGATAAAATATTCTTATCTCGCTCGAATCACTATTAATTACTGAATTAATAATGTATTATAATACTTATATTTTGCCCGTCAGCTCATTATCATTAAGAATATCCATCATAGTTTTCAATCCATTGGGCATCCATTGATTGATCTCTCTTTGCATCCTCCCGCTGCAAACTGTATGCATTTTCAATTAAATCATTGGACTTTTGTACCAGCTGCAGTGTCTGCACATTAATATAATGCGCGCAACCGATTAAATTATTAATATTTGCCATTTTATTAATAGATTTTGACTAGCAGACCGGATTGACAGAAGGATTAACTCAACAAGCAAACTCGACAAACATACTGACATAACAGACTGATATTTAACAGCTCTCAGACTGATATTTAATAGATATCGGGCTGTTATCGGTCCATTTTCAACTTCATCTACTGTATAAATATATATACGAATATATATATTAGGTCAAGTAAAAAGTCATCGCGTTTTTTTTAAAGACATCTATCAGTGAAAACCGCAATTACTTTCTTACCAACAATATAAATATATCTTGATAGAATAAAGTTTCAGCTTTAAAAATCTCTTTTTTAAATTATACGATACGACAATTTTTAATGGAGTTATGAGCAATTAAAGTCAAAATAATTCTTTTATTTAATCCGCGATAACTGAGTAATCAAAAGTCGTAGGAATATTAAAAAAAAACGATTTTGTAGGGAAAGTATCAAGCTTTCACGATAGGTAATCGAAAATTTTCTCAAATTCGTTTTGGACACGTTACAAATCCACAAAGTGAGAAGAAAATTTTTCGTCTTTTTCAGCTCGTAGTTTTTGGTATGTAAAAATTATCAAACTCATATAAACTTAAAAAATGTGATAAGCTTTTAAAAGTAGAGATTTCAAGCTTTGAAACCCTTTTTTTAAATTTGAATTTCATTCATTATTGACGAAGATATTGTATATACAACTTTGAGCTAAAAAATACGCGATGACTTTTTACTTAACTTAATATTTATATATATATATTTATTTATTTATTTATTTATGTACATGTCTATTGGTCAGGATAGTGAAAATAAAAACATATTAATGTGACATAACATACATTTTATTTAAAAAATTTTACAATTTTTCCTGATCTCGCATCCACTAGTTAAATATTTTAAATACATTTTGCAAATTCTTTGCATGTTTTCCACATAGTATAATATCAGGAGACGCGGTAGTGTCTTCGGCCATATTAAAAAAAAAAGACACTACAAGTTTTTTATCCCGAGCCGCCAAAGTCCATTTTTTGGAGATACAGGACTACTAAAATATAAATAATTTTGAATCGCACGTAATATATCTTAAAAGGCGGCATCGCCACGAGTAATTTGAGCCAAAAGAAATAAAAATCGGTCAAACCGTTTTGGATATACAAGCGGTCGAAAAGTGATTTTCGTGAAAAATGAAGTAACGTCTTTTTTTCTGTCCGCAGTTACATGTACCATATCTCTTTTCTCTCTCACCTTTCACTCACACCTCCCCCAACTTCGACCAACTTCACCTCCTCCCTCCTCCCCCCGCTCCTCATCCACCCCCGCCGCCTCTTTCTTTTTCGCCCTATCTCACTCTCTTTCGTTCTCTCTCACCCTCGTCTGCTGAAAGTGACCGATGGTCATTCAGCGTCGTGACTTTAACAATATGAGTAAGGGTTGTTTTCATTCTTTTGCATAGCTTTATAATGCGTGATGGGTGATTGCTACAATTTTCCGATGATTGTTCGGTGTGATGATCTTTATAATGTGTAAAAGGGTCAAGGTCATCGGAGATGAATTGTCCGTCGATTGTCACTATGGATCATTACCTTGATTATATATGATCAGCGTCATCGGAATTGAATTCCCTATTTCATTTTTAATAACTTCTTAATGTGAGATGGGTGACTGCTTAACCTTCCGAAGGTTGGGCAGCCATGGGGCATCAAAACAAACCTCCTCCACGTTTCCCTTCGAAACCGTGGGCATGGTCTAGACGGGTCAGTCTGGGGAAAGGGCGCGTTCTGATTGATCGAGGAGTAAAGGGAGGGGGTAATAGGGTAATTAAATGGTTCGCCCTATACTTGCCCAAGATTTGATTGGTTCGCTCCATATCTACCCGAAAGGGGGTTGATTGGAGAGGGTGGGTGGTAGAGGACCTTAGACAAAATGGAGGTCTGAAAAATGGTGGAGTGGAGATTGGGACTGCAGCATTCTTTTGTCGCGAGGACAGAGAGGGATGAATAGCGGTCGAATTTATGACAGTCGCTTTTTGTTATCGCGGCGCAACGTCTCCGATGTGTAGGCGTTTGTGAATGTTATTAATGTATGAGAAAGGAGATCTTATACGAAAATTTGCGGGTCTAGAGAGAGTCTTGTTTTTGTTCGGAAGAATTTTGGGGGAGGTAAAATAGGAACGAACATGTTCAACTGTTGCGGCGCGTCATCTTCGAGCATTGTTTTAAAAAATTCTTTCTATATTTTATGTATTTAATGTACATTATCTGAGTCTGTAATACAGGGGAAAATGTATCTATTGTAAATGAGGGTGAAGGGATAGGAATAAGATACAAGGCAATATTTATAAGTTCAAAAACGTTTATTTAAAAAGATATTGCATGAAATACAATAGTTATTTTACTTTTTTAAAAGAATACACGTTTGAACATGACGACATACAGCATGAGAATTTACGAGTTTATGTTTACAATAAAGAAAAATTTTATGAAATAACTGTACAATCAATCGATCATTTCGCTTACAATCAGACGTAAACAGATCAAGAAACTGATTAAGATTATAGCCATTACACAAATAATATAGAAATACACAGCAGTATTGTCCGCAAGTTTGAGAAAGTATTCCTTGTATTTCCATGATACGTAGTGGAGTTTCGTCGAAGTCGTAAGAGGAATCTTGGATCCAAGGGCGGCAAACCATAGCTATCGAAATACGTTCCTGTCCCGTGTTCATCGATGTAGAAGGCGACCCAGTGTTGGCCGGGTCGATCGTGATCGTTCGTGTTAGCGACAATGGCGGTCGACCTCGTCCACACCCTCAGCAGTCGATCGACAGGATAGATGTCGTACACGGAAATGATATAATGCATTTAAAACTTCCAGCGAATTCATTTCTCGTCGTCGGAAAGCGTGAGAGAGGAAACGTTTGCGTAAATTCAAAATGTCCTCTTTTGCTGACGTATGCAATGTGGAGCTCCCTAAAATGCTCGATGCTTGCGAGACGTTGGTGTTAGCTTTATCTTTATCGGTCCAAGAGTCGAATTTCGAGAGATCTTTTTTCTCCTCATCTGTCACTTGTTGTTTGCCAGCCCTTTGATTTGTCTTTTCCATTGCGATATTTTTCCTCCACGCTTCAATGTTGCGAGCGATATTGTGTTTCTGATTTTTAAATTGAATTGAAGAATTGTCGCTTTCGGTTTTTTCGCTCTCGTCGACGCTCTCGCTCCAATTTCTGAGGAAAGGTTATCATAACTTGAATTGCCGCTATGTCGTATAATTAGCCAGCGTTTCAATTTGTAAGCGTTGCGTAAGGCGCAACGTGATTCGACACTGGTTCAAAATCCGTGATGCGTGCAGCGTTGTCAACGGTCTTCGAAATCTGATAGATTTTTGAAAGCCGGAGAAATTCCCTCCAGATTATATACGTTTCTAGAAAGTAAATTACTCAGATAACGAGCCTTCTCTCGTCCTCTGGTATAGATGTAGTATGCATGTCGTGTAATGTCACGCAGATGTATCGTAAAGTTTTTTGGATTGACGTCTCCATCGAACCATTCGATTCCATGATAATTTCGTAAGCCAGTTGTTTTCTCGTCTTGCTCTCACGGGTAAATCTTCAAATGGACAGGGCGGCGTCATAATCCAGTGTCCGGTGATCGCTCCGTTAATCGCTAGAACCGTGACTTCTTTCGGAATAAAGTTTTCTTCGACATCTCCAAAACCTTGTATGTCGATGACTATATCCATTATGATATTATATTCGAATTTTCGCTACTTTTTTTACGTCACGAAACGTTGACGTTGGTGTCATGAACAAGACTGAAACTTTTTCGTATTCTCGCGTCCAATTAGATGAGAAAAAATGTATAGTAGGAGGGAAAATAATTTTCTTACAAAAGCCGTAGGACTAACCAGAAAAGTCGACAATGACTTGACGCGAGAAGTCTATTTCTAAAACATTATCAAACTCGGCATAGACGATACAATTAATAGTCACAGAAAGAGTTTTTCCGAATCTCACTTCTAATCGTAAGTTTCCGTGTTTTATGAGATTCCAATGTCCTGCGCAATTAGCGGATAGATCGGATGTAAGATCGAAAGCGAAAAGAGTGTAGCCGTTGGCGTAATCGTCTCTACTTATAGAATTACCCTCGTTCAGAAAGTGAATGCCGGTTCCCGAGAATAATGTGTGATAAGTTTCAATGTAGAGCGGTTCGTTTTTCGAAAAATTTGGTTGTATCAGTCTATTCGGAATTTGCATGCCATCGCCGTACAGTGAAAAGAAATTTATTCCGTAATTTTTGAAATTAAAGAGATTTAATTTTCTATCATCGTTAAACGCCTTGTTATCGACAAAGCCGACTATTATTCGTTTTGGTAACTGTCCGAGTATTGCGTTGTCTATCGATTCCCCCACGACGCCGGCGTGTATCGTGAATGTTTTAACTTCGACTCTCGTGAAGGGATACTTGGCGGTAGTTTTACTCAGCATTCTGGCATGTGCGAGGAGCACGCCCGCGCTTATTTTTGCTCTTCTTACGAGTAGACTGGCGTCAAGAATGCGTATTTTTGATAATGTTTTACTCTTCATAAGACAAAATGAATTTTTCAAGCGTACGAGTCTCATTCTAACCTCCACTCCATTAATTAAAAATTTATCTTGATTAAAAACGTCGCAGTGAAGGTGACCAATGAGATCTAGCGCGCGATTCCCTCGAATTATTGCGCGCGTCTCTCGAGCGCTGTATTTGGATTTGACACATCTAACGTGTCTTCCATGTAACTAGGGATATCCGCGTTCTATAAGCAAGAGGTTAGATGGGAGGTTTTTGCGGTGAAGCATAATTTAATAATGCTCGATGTACGCGTAAGCGTTGTTTGGTGGCGATACGAGCTTTTGATTGAAATATACGTCGATTCGGTTGAACATGGAATGCAGTAAATGATGACGGGGCCTACTTTTGCTCCGCCGTCGGGTGCGACCAATGTGCTCTCCCCGCGCTCACTTTCTACGAGTATGCGAAGGCTCAACATGGTATGAGTGAGGTCCAGATAGTCTTCTCCATGTCCGGGTATGACGAATTCTATGGGCGAATCGTCTGCGAGCGAAGTTATGGATTTGTAATAAATCCATTGTGAACTCTCAATGCTGGTTTGCGTAGGTGGCAGAGAAAAGAGATCGAGTTCGCTCTTTATACACTCGCTCGAGTGGGTATGAAGAAAGGACATGCTTTTCTCCAGCTGCGAAATCGTATTTCAATTAAGAGAATATGTCAGATACGTCGCGTTTCTTACCACGATGTTTCCTAGCGGATGGTTTTTTGGTTTTTCTTCCAGCAGCACGAATTTTCTTTTTCTTCTTCGTCACTTTTTTGCTCTTCTTCCCTGTGGTACTTCTCGATGATTTTCTTTTGACTCCCCCGACGTCATTTACGATGCGCAATACGTCTATCTCGACCACCGAGTGGAAACTGAAGCGCCGCGGATTTCGTGGATATTTTTTATCCAGATCCCCCCTTATCAGGGAGTTTTTTTTCTTTGGCTTTTCTCTTCAGATTACCTCTCGATTCCGCGAGTCGACTTTTGACCGCTTCCTTTAACGGTTTATTATTTTCGACGTCTTCTATCATGTTAATTCCAGCCCGTAAAGCTTCTTTTCTAAATAGAGGTGCGACAGCACGCGCACCTCTATTTAGAAAAGGTAATGTTTTTTTAAATAACCCACCGAGAAAGCTTCCGATTCCATACTCGCGTTGATAGAGTGAACCGACGAAAACACGTGGAATTCCACCTCTGCTACCGGTATCCCGCGCATCGACATACTCCTCATATTCCATTGTGAGTTGTTAACTATAGACTGGCGTTACCGTCACGCTTGCGTACATGAAAGAAAGTTATTGCTTACGTTTAAAGTGCAGTGTCACAGTCAGCGTACCGAATTTGATTGGAATTTTATTTCCAAAATAATCTCTTATATCTATTTCGATCGTTCTGAAATTTGTTCGTTGCAAGAGGATATAATTTGGAAATGAGAAATGCTTCACCATATTTGCACCAAATGCGTAATTATGACTGCGTATCTCGATCGGTACTATTCTGAGAAGAGGAGTACGCACATCGCCTGTTATATACAATATAAGGCGCACAAATATCGCAATATACAAACATTTTATCAGGGATAGCACGCCACAAACTATAGTGTTCGACACTCCAATAACCGACTGTATGTGGTTGCCCCGTCTTCTTATTAATCTCGTGAGTAAGAAAAGTTTTCTCTTCTGTCTCATTGGAATTAGGTTTACGTATCGCTAGCTTGGAATAAAACTGGTGTTTACTGGAAATTGCTGCTGAGAATCCCAGAATTCGTAGAAGATTATCAGAACAGTTTATATAATATAATGTAGCATTTTGTATTTTTCGTCGCAGTTAATACTTATGTAAACTTTGCCGCCAGACGCTCTTTGCTGTTCGAAATAAAAATGCGATTCGGCATCTTTACACGCGATATTAATCGCCTCAATAAGCTCATGGATTTCCTTGTAAATTCCATTTGGAAATGTAGCTTCTTTTGCCGTAAACGGGCCATTCGCCTCCTCATCGGGTTTAACATCGACGAATCTGATCACATTTTCGTTATGACGTGAGTGTAAAAAGGAACAAGGAAATTGAATCTCACTTATCGCAACCTCCCATTCTCCATGCAACACTATAGAGTGAGGTAATTCCGTGATGAAGGACGACGTTGTATTATTCGGAAAATGACGCATACTACTGTTACTCGGAAGTACCAGAAGAAATTGTTCCTCCTCCATCGCGAAGAGAAATTAAACTCGATGCCGGAATCTAGGTTTCAAACTTACTGGGATAACCACGCCAGCTAACTACCACTTGCTTATTAGCTCCTCGCTCTCTACTCTTTCACACGATCAACGATAAATTGTTCTTCACCTAGGTTTTTCTCAACTCGAACTAATTCTTGCTCATAAAAATACCGTCTATGACTTCGTCTGCTAAATCTCGCAGCTCGTACACGTGAGGATTTCGCCAATCGAGAATATGATAAATTTGAAATATTTCCTCGCTCCATTTAGCTTCGTAACCTTTCTCGAAGGCTGGTTTCACCCTACTGATATGAACGAGATCTCCAACGCGATATTTAATCTTTTGCGTTCGTTTCTTTAATATGTCGTTTTTCCAACGACGTGATATATTTTCACGTGCGTTTTCTCTCGTTACTACCGCAGGTTGCATTTTCGTGGACAAGTGACGCGTGTGATTGTAAGCACATACAACGTCCTGTAGAACGACGTAGCGTCGCGTATTTTTATGCGTGAAATAACGCCACATTCGCTCCTTCAGTGTTCTGTTGAAGCGCTCGACAATGGCGGCTTTAATGTTCGGATTGCGTGTTATTCGAAAACAAATATCGTTTTCTTTAAGAAATTTTTGCATTGAGTGCGCGACAAATTCTTTATCCTTGTCCGTTTGTAAGTATACAGGTACTCGTCCTTCGCTTTTCGCTAGTACGCGTTGAAAAGCTTTTATCATACTGTTGCTCGTTTTGTCACGTAGCGATTCTACCCAGACATATTTGCTTAATACATCGATAATTACTAACAGATAGGAATAACCGTCGTTGTAACTTTTTAGATTTCGGAGTTCGATCAAATCTGCCTCCCACACATCGTCAATGTTTGTCACGTTGTAATGCAATCGAGGAAATTTTCTGCGCAATGGTCGGTGCAACGTGTACGCGTCTTGAGATTCGAGCCAGCGTACGACTTCTCCCCGTGAGAAATTCTGTTTAACGGCGCGAGTTAGATTATCCACCGCCGAATAACCCGCATAATTCGACGGATTGTAGTATAGTTTTTCAAACGTCATCATCGTTATCTCAATTTTTTCCAACCGAGCAGCCGATTTTTGCCTGTTTGCAAAGATACGGGAGTATCAGTTTTTCGTGTGCAAGAAAGAATCAACAAGCTTTCCTCGTCTATTTCTTGTTCGTAATTTTTACGTTTTTCTCCTTCCTCGGGTTCTCGATACAATCGGCATGGAACTCTTTCGATGTAAGGCGTGGAACTCGCGCGCGGTTTTACGATGTTTACAGCATCAGCGTGAGTGGACAATAAACTTTTATTTCTCACCAGTGCAGAAGGTATGTTCAACACACGGAGAAATCGTGCAAACTGATTTCTACCCACTGCTTTCACGGTTTTTCTCTCGCGCATTGCATTTTATTAAGTCAGTCATATTCGAATCTTTCACGACATTACCATCTATAGTCACGATTCTGTGCTCGTCCCAACTAAGTCTATCGAGCACAGCTTTTCGAAGCAAATATTTCATCAGTAAGTGTGCATGCTTACGATAAGATTTCGGTACGCTTTCCAGTATTTCCTCGATGTTTTTCATCATATGATTACGCTCGCTCGAAATTTCAAAATTTTTCGCAGTAATATCTGTGTTACTAATGAAATGTGCTGGCGGTGGTATATCGGATGTTTGTGTGAAATCGTGAAAAACGTCATCGTTCGTCATCTCGTTATCATCGGAGGCATCTCGTGTAGCGTTGTCTTTTGCATTTTTGTTTTCGTTACGTACATCTTTCTGTCTTCGCGTTTCTCGGATAAACCGTAGGTATCTCCATAATGCCTCTCTATACATTTTCCACCTCTCGCTTTTGTCAAGAGGCCATCTGGAATTGAGAATACGACTCATCTCCGCATCGAGTCGTGTTAGATGAGTTCCCGAGATTGTGTTATTAGTGCTCAAGGTGTTATCCGAATTTTGCGGTACTGCTATTTCTTTTGACTCTCCGTCAACGAACGATGTCGGATTCTGACGTAGCTGATGTTGCATTCTCTCCAGATTTTCCGTCGAAATTAAAACCATTTCTTAGCCCTCTCCATAACGTTTTATCTCTACTATTTCGTTCCTTCGATAATTAGTGATAATAAGGTCGATAACATATGTAGGTCCGATAATATAGGGTAAAAATCCGCCTCACTGTACCAACAGCTTTCTTTTATCCTTCCAATTTCCGCGTTTTGCAACGACACGATGCAGAGCTTTTTTGTATTTGGTTAAGCGGTTTTTTTCTCTCTGTTCGAGCGAGACGTTACCTTTGAGTGTATTAAAAACACATTCGCAGATACAATAAATTGGGAGTATAAATAAGTTTCCGCCGTTTGACAAACAATGGCGCTACCAGTATGTTATAGTTAAAATTGTCAGCTGTAAAACGTCATATCGTAAGGTTGGACATCTGGCAAGAACATAACCTTGAAATATTAGCGATTTTGCATCAGCATCTTATATCTTTTTTCGTGCGAAAATGTCGAGTTTTGAGCCGAATAAGCATCATTTGCGGCTTTTGATCAAGGCAAGCTCATTGAGCTTTTGATTTACTTCTTTAATTTGAAGAAATCTGCAGCTGAGGCGCATCGATTGCTTGTAGAAGCATATGGTGAGGCTGCCTTAAGTGAGAGAAGTTGCCGTGAGTGGTTTCAAAAGTTTAAGAACGGTGAATTTGACGTCGAAGACAAAGAACGTAGCGGAAGGCCGAAAGTGTACGAAGACGCGGAATTGGAAGCATTATTGGATGAAGATTCGTGCCAAACGCAAGAAGCACTTGCACTTACATTAGGAGTGACTCAACCAGCAATTTCACATCGCTTAAAATCGTTGGGAATGATTCAAAAGCAAGGAAATTGGGTTCCATATGAACTGAAGTCGAGAAACGTTGAACGCCGATTTTTCACATGTGAAATGCTGCTTGCCAAGCATAAACGAAAGGGTTTTTGCACCGTGTAGTCACTGGTGAAGAAAAATGGATCCACTACGATAACCCAAAGAAGAAAAAATTATGGGGACCACCTATTGCTTCAACATCGACAGCCAAGCCGAACATTCATGGGAAAAAGCTCATGTTGTGTATTTGGTGGGATCAGCTAGGTGTCGTTTATTATGAGTTGCTCAAACCGAACGAAACCATTACTGGGGCTCTCTACCGAACATAATTGATGAGATTGAGCCGAGCACTCAAGGAAAAACGCAACCACTACTAGACTCCAGACACGACAAAATTATTCTTCTGCATCATAATGCTCGTCCACATGTTGCGGCGCCGCTCTCTACCTACTTGGAAACACACAATTGGGAAGTTTTACCCCACCCGCCGTATTCACCAGACATTGCTCCTTCTGATTACTATCAGAATATTACCTGTTTCGATCGATGGCGCATGGCCTGTCTGAGCAACACTTCACATCATATGAAGATACCAAAAATTGGGTCGATTCGTGGATAGCTTCAAAAGATGAAGCGTTTTTCCGACGTGGTATCCGTATGCTGCCAGAAAGATGAGAAAAAGTAGTGGCTAGTGATGGGCAATACTTCGAATAAAACATTAGGTACCGTTCATTAGGTTCTTTCACAATAAATGCCTAATTTTTGATAAAAAACGGCGGAAACTTATTTATACTCCTAATAGTTTTTCGTCAGCGCTACGTAAGAAGGTTGTGCGTTGATTTTTGTTCAAACGATAGAGCGCCGCGAGGAGACAGGCGTTTCTCTTACCGATCGAATGTGTGATGATTTTCATCGCTCTGTGCGATTTCACGTCACCATCGCGAGAAAAATCTACGACTGACGTACGCGATTATTCGTACTCAACTTTTATACGTATCCGCTGGAAAATGATCTACGCGGCACGTAGACGTAATGAAACGTATCTTCGGAAAAAATACACGTTCGAAATCGATATTCGTCCGGAGTTGATTGTTTCAAATCGAGCAACAAATACCCGTGAAGCTTCGATGTGGCATCGTAATATGCTTCTTCTAGAAATTTCGGATCGTCGGGATAGACTTGACGCGCTAAATGACGAATTTGAGCACGATCATGTGGATTTTTGAAAACGACGATATAATTCGCGTTAACCGATATATCGCGCTGCCCACGCCCCTGGTGGAATAGGTTCTGCGAGATAAGAATAACACTGAGATTCTTGTGATGACTGCCTTTGGTAAAAAGATCCACGATCGCGTCGCACGACGACGATTCTCTCATAAGATCCTCGATTATCACTAATTTCGAAGAAAACGGATCATTCGAGTAATCTTCCGGACGGGGTAATCCCTCGCGAAATTCATTTATATTCTTCTTCTTCGCCGTTTTAGTATTGCTGCATCCCCAGCGCTGTTCTTTTACGCGCGTATCGTAATCGACGATAGGCTCCTTGCCATTCCGCGTAATAAAACAAAATTCTCTCGAAGCACACGTCGGACATGAGAGATAAATGCCGGAGAAAAGCCTTCACAAAGACCGTCTTCCCACAACCAGTCAGTCCGCATACGATCGACGTCCAAGAATGTTTCCAACGCACGTCCATTTTACGAAATGAGCAAACGATCTTCGCGCGCGACTTCAAAAGCAAAAAGGAAAAACGTCATTTTCGTTGATTTTTAGAACGCATGAAAAAAATAATTTTAGGAGAAGATAAGCTGATCAACGCGACGGCGGACAAGTGCTCGCGCCAGCGTACCCCCGCGTGAGCTTGTCAGCGAAGAGCACCGTGAAAAGCTGATCTCACCGCGACGCAAAGCGCATAAGCTTATCTTCGCGCGCGTCAAAGAGATTTGCGATCGGCATATATTTCTATCCTTAAGTGAATACGCGACATTGTCGTCGATAAGCTTACCGATGCCACTACCGCGAGGTCGCTGCGAGGGAAAGCTTTCGTAGAAATCGGAAAGGTTGGTTAGAATTAAGTAATAAATCACGTTAATAAATCACTTCTTATTTTCCTTCAAGTAAAAAAATATTTTTTATTCGATATTTTTCTTTAAAATGAGGAAAGGAGAAAAGGAAGCATATATAATTTTAAATTTTTATGTTGCTTATATTTTTATTAGCTCTTATATATAAAATTCAATTATTTTAGGAACGATATAATACATTTTTATATTTACATTTTTGTATTTTTACATTTTACATTTAATTATTCGATACAATTTTAATAAAATGCTTTTTTCGCAAAGGAGGGATACTTATACTATTTATTATTTACAAAAAAACTTAAATTTATGTTTTTCTTATATAATGCTTAAATACTATGCGAATAAGCGGAAAACTCGCGAGCTTAAAATATAAGTGAGAGAAAGAAAAAGAAGAAGAAAACATTATCCTCTTCTGAAGCCATACGGGAGGGAATAACGATTATTAATAAATTTATGTTTTACCAACACCGGTGCGCACGTCTTCGTTTCGTTTCGCGTTACGATTTCGTGAAACGCCGTGCGACGGATTGCGCTAAAACGCAAATTTATCGTTACTCCGCCCGTTTCTTCTTCTTCTTCATCGCGTCTTTCTCTCTCATTATCTATTATTAATCTTCTAATACTATAATATTAAAATTGATAATATATGAGTTCTTATAATTTAACGTTATTCCCTTAACTCTACAGATCTCGTGTCGGCGACCTTCCGGTGTACGAACGACGTACGCGTAGAATTTCGGGCCTCCGGACACGAACGACTCGATAAAACTACCCCGGCCGTAGCTCTCGAGCTCGTCCGTCATATCGCCCAGAAAATTCCCCGTACGCGGCTCGTACTTGCTTGGTTCGCCTCTGTTTACATAAATACACGAGTCTGTATCACAATATAAAACGCGACTACCTAATTTCTCTAAATATTTATATAATATTAATCGCGCTTGTGCCGTCGTCCGGGTTGGTTTGCGGAGAAGGAGCGACCGTCTCTTCGCGTAGTCGCCACGAAACATATATTATCTTGTCGATGACAGGTAATATATTGGTTATTTCGTGCTCTGAACTCGTGAGCAACGCTGCCAAACGATCGTATTTTTTTACGATCTCTGTATTAGGCAGATTAGTTCATTGGCCGAATTTACCCCAGAAAGAATTCAAGCAGAGCTTCGCGACCAAACGTAAACTAGGATTTCGGACGATATTATTTTTATCGAGAACAATACCTTTGGTTTATTCGTATTCCCGAAGGTACTGTTCCTTACTGTCGTCATCCAGGCATTTGCTCGGCCATCCGCTAGCTTCCTGCTTTAATTTCAAAAACTGTTGATATATTCAGCAAACAAACCAATCTACCTCGTACGAGGATCAAACCGCATGACTCTAAACTGCCATATTTCGCTCACGTTCGTTACGAGATAACCTTTCTCGAAGGCCTTGCGCAATTCGCAGGATACCCACGCTCCTACGAATTCACGATCGGCAGAGAGATCGTGAGTGCACTCGCCCTGCGAGAACGTTTTGCAGCAATTACGGCACAGCCCGAACAACAATTTACCTTGTACACGGTACGGGGGTACAAGGTGAAAGAGATCGCGTGGAGGAAGTACTGTGCACCGAATTATTCCCTCGACACGATCGAAATTAAAATTCGGAGCTGCGCCAATCAGCTCCGAACACTGTTCTCCGATATAAATCGTTGGCTGGCCTAACAGAAAAGTACCGTTTTTAATACGTACCAATACAGAGAACACACGTCCACGTAGCGTATTTTCTCCGTAACTTCGTATCGAGTTACGATATTTTCCGTACGGCCATCAAAGAACGCCTCGCGAAAGTCGAGAAGAGAGTTGATCAGTATCGGATGGCTTTCGAGAAAAGCGCGCATCTCATGATTTTCGCGCTTTTCTCGTGAAAATTAGCACTCCCATTTCTCTATCACCCTATATCCTCGTTGTCAAAGGCGCCATGTCATTGCGAGAGTTCGTTCGTATCGTGCGTCGATTGTATCTTCGCGCGACACGGACGTAAGTTTTCTTTCACAATTGATTTGATAACAGCTGGGACAACCGTGCTAAAGACAACCATGAAATTGTAACACGTAACGTGATGTCTCGTTCGCTGATTTGAATACCATATCCGTCGACGGGTGTACCGGCAATTCGATACTCGCGGCCTCGTCCTGCATGGATTATAGGATGTCCGAGTTCGCGCTCCATCCACACTAACCACTGCAGGGCTTTGTGCGAGTGATTATCTTTATATCTATATCCGCCCGGTGGAATGATTCCTATTTCTTCCTCACGTAAAAAGTTTTTACGAACAACTTTCATACATGTGGAAGCGATAGTCGTGCATTCTACGAACGGATACATGTCTCCGCGTTCTAAAAAGATTTTTCTGAACGCCATGCACGCACATCGAAGAATATCTACATCATTCCGGCAATATTTTTCTATTTCCTGTTTAAAATTTAAATCGAAATTCGAACGCGACATTTCCTCGTGCCAAACCATAAAACGCTCGTGTTCCTCGGGTTTCATTTGTTCGGGCGAATAATATCGTGCATTTGGTATTGGATCAATATAATTTTGATTTTTCAACGTATTAAATAAATGAGGAAAAAAACCTTTACCCAGAGTATCCTGCAGCCCGAAAGCCTTGGGTAACTCCAATAATCGCATAGGTACCATATATAATTTGAGTTATCGATAAATTTTGTACGTCCAATCGTCATAACGATAATTTTCGTCCCGTTCAAAATCACCCGAGGTTCTTCCGTTATTCCCGACTTTTCAACGATGTACTTTAAAATAAATTGAACGTCAAATGCTTTAGCATTATGCGCGATACAGATAATTTTTTTTAAGTATTTAGACGATCGCGTTGCGAAATCGACAAACTCTTTTACGGGGTCTCTACTAAATACGAATTCGCGCACTTCACACCAGCGACATCGCAATGACATGGCCTCTATTCCCGCGCACGCTTCGTAAATTTGTTGCGCGACGCAGAGAGTTGGAACGTAAATTCTTATGTTCTCCGTTCCTTCGAGCGTTTCGTCTTGTCGCGTTTCGAAATCATAAAACACGAATGCAACGCGATCTCTTTTAACATGCTCCGTGTCTTCGACATCATTCGTATTTGTTTGCGGATTTTCTTCTCGCAACGCCATAGTACTTGTATCCTCTCCAGGGTTTTCGACTGTGGCTTTACGACAAAGAGGCCGCATGTAACACAAATGATTCGAAGACTGTAACGAACGACACGTTTTGCAATAAATTACGTCGCAATCGTGTCGCGATTTTGAATTAATCAATCACCCGCAACTGTTGCAAATTTTAATGGATTCGCAAACGCTTGAGAAGGATTATACTACTACTATTGATTATACAATCCCTGCGTTTAATGACGATCGAAACACGGACGCCCGAAAAAGATGCAAGCGCACGAATCGTACTTAATCATCTCAACGTCGGGAAGCTCGCAAGACGGGGTGGCGTAGCAACGTGGGCATTTTTTTGTGCATCGATGCCCTCGGTCGTTACGAAAGTCCTCATTGCACGCTACGCAATATCCTCCGCGAGAACCGGCGGCTTTTAAATTCGATATAGGGTTATAATATCGCGAACCTTCGTAATACATTATGTTTAAACAACACGAGGGTCCACGACCTAGGGAGGAAAGTAACGAGCAGCCGTCATACATCGGATTCTCGCCTCGACCGAAAGTACTAAAATTATATATCATTATAGCAATATTTTCGGAAGCAAGAATCCGTTGGAATTGATCGATTTCACGAATACCACAGCCTTCCTCGGGAACCGTGATACCAGCGGATTTCGTTAGCGGATTCTTGCCAGCTTGCGCTGTAACGAAGAACGCTGGTATCTCACGGATTCCCATTTCTCTTACAATTCCCCCGTACGTAGTTGCCCATGCTCTTGGGTAACTTGTATCCGTGCCACTACGAGCAAACGAGGAAAACACAAATTGTCTGTGTTGTTTATTTGTAAAATCGAGCGTTTGGCTATGTCTTCGCGAATCAATCGATTAGATTGACGCCCGCGATCTATAAGTACTGAGACTTTGAAAACGCGCATGGTAAAATTTTCTGCGATGTCGAATCCTCCAACACTTTGCGCCAATGAACTCACGAGTTGATATTCCATATGTCCTCGTGAGTCAAGTCGCGTGCTGGACGAAACGATAGACCCGCCGGATCGCACGCTAGATCTGCCGACTTGAACGATAATCCTACGTAATCGTTCGGTTCGCATGAATGTAGCGCATACATCCTAATTTCACGGAACGCGCTTTCTATCCAACAAACGATATCAGTTGGATATCACTCTTGGGTGGCGGACGTATCACGAAAGTTGTCTCCCTCCCTAGTAACGCGAAATTCCTAAATCGACGCGAGTTTTCCGCCCTTAATTCTATAAAAACCAAATTATCTCTAACCTCCTCCTATCGGCGATGACGATCCTGATCGTTTTCCTTGTGATGATGATGATGATGATGCGTATATTGTGGCTACTGCTGCTGCTGCTGCTGCTGCTCGCCAATGGAATTTTGTGAAGATTCTTCTTCCATCGGCATGTTTTCTTCTCGCATGTGCTGCGATGTAAGACGTTCAGCACCACCGCCTGTTGGTACTGTAAAAAAAATTAAGCAAACCTTATTAGTTCGATAACATTGCTCTATATATATATTAAGTTAGAAACTTATACTACTATTCGTAACATTACTGCTTGGCAAGATAACAGTTGTTTACATGATCGGGCGTGGAAGGATAATGTTTCTCTTTTATGTAATTTAATATTTCGGCGACATGGGTAGAACGGAGGAGTACGAAATATCTGATAAAAATATCTGATTAAGTACTCCGAGCAACAAATAAATAAAAAATAAAAAATAAAAAGATTATTACCTTTATTTCCAAGAGGCACGCTTAATATCTGCTTTCTTCTTCCTCCTATGTTATTTCCTCTTCCTCCTCCTCCTCTCCATCATCGCCGTTGTCATCGTCGTTCCTATTCTCATTGGACTCCACGTTATCAGCAGCATTATCACCGGTGTCATCATTATCATCATCATCATCATCATCATCATCATCGTCGTCGTCATCATCATCATTATCATCATCATCATCATCATCATCATCATCATCTAAAACAAAATTGATTTTATTCTTTATCGCATTACATCTATATTATACGAACTAGATTTCTCGATTATTTGCGAAATACCGATTACAATGACCATCATGCGGAGGCGGAACATTATTTTCCTCTTCGATTCGTGCTCTTCCTAGAAAAAAAATAAAATATTTTAACATTCGAGATTTTTAAAATCATTTAGTTAATATTTATTTCTCTAAAACTTACTCGCTGGTACTCCCTCCTCTTCTTCTCCCGCTGGGCGACGTCTCCTTAAACCGAGTCGTCCTACTGGCCGACCCCTGCGATGCGGTATCGCACATCCCACAATACTGCTGGCTTCTATGAAATAAATATTATAATTTAATTATAATATTTATTAATTATAAAGTCAGCTTTTATATCTAATATATATTAGATTCTATTTTAAAAATTATTACTGCTTACCTCTTAGTCTAATACGTCGCTTGAAGTCAGCTATGTGACTTCCAGCGCCATTCTCCTCGTGAGCAAAGCACTCACGTATTTCGAGATGACGTGCGATTATATTTTTCAGTCTCTCGTCAGCACCGCAATGTCCCAGTTTGTGCATAACACACACTAGTGTACTGGAACACTCACCAACAAAATTCCCGAAAACGGAATAATTTTTTTCATCGTTATCTGACAACTTTGTCAGATAATCGCCAGCAACTAATTTTTTATTTAAATTGCTAGCTACGATGAAAAATTTCCCCAGTAACCCACGAAGTTCCATTTTTAAGCAAAATTAAAAGCATGCAAATAGTAAAATTCACTTCGGAGTTTGAACGTAGAACTAAACTTGAGCTCGATCAGGGCGTGCTATTTATGCCCCCGTAGCGATATATATTCATAAAAATTCCTCTCCCACGAAAAGATTCGCTAAAAATTCCTAATCCCTTCATAGGCCGATAGGTTTTTGACGATTTTGGTAATCGATCGCCTTCTTTACTAGAAATTTTCTCGTAAAATTTAGAGAAACGGGGATGACAAAAACTTGTAAGTTATGACCATCCCTATACTCGATCTAACACCTTTTCTGACCCCATATAAATTATCTCGAAAAGCATCGCCCGCTTCGCTTTTACTCTAATAAAACCTTTAGCTCTCGTTTTCATTATTACCCAGAAAAGTTTTGCCTCGCTTTACAATTTTTATTATTACGACGAATCTCACGTTTTAAATTTTTTTCGATCTGCTTTTTGTATCTTCTTACTAGAAAGGATTCTCACACAATATTAGTCTACGACTGATGAACATTAAACCTTTCTACAAAAAATACAATTTTAATGGAAATTTCTGTATCTCGCTTGACCGACAATATCAGTTGGTTTTTGTTTGTTTTCTCTTCTTCAGGGTCTTATCATGAGGAAAAATCATGGCGAACATTGAACATAATTCCCCCGTTTAAAACTTTTCTCACGTTTATCAATATAACTAATATTTAATTTTTGTATCCTATAAATTTCCATATACTACACGTTATTTTTTCCCACGCAAGTATATACAAAAGTTTCAGAAAAGAGGAAGACGAATAAATTTCCTACATTACTCCAATTGAATTCAACTTTCATACCTCTATCACTTTAAATTAATGAATTTTTTAAAAGCAATAAAACCAATCGTAAATTTACTTTAAAGCGAAGACATTTCATAAATTTCTTCTTGTTTTTTTAAAAGAAACTCGTGGGTTATCGTTGTCTAAATCTTATTCGTTAGAAACTATCCCACGAGCTAAACCCCCCAATTCTTTTTTCCTTTATAGCGAAAAATTTTCATTCTTTTTACCTGGTCAAATTCCTTTCTCCCCCGTCGTGGCATAGAAAACCAGGAGAGGAATCGTAAAACCTTTCGTTTCGCATCTGTTCATTCCTGTTCGTTCTCGTTTTATCTTGTTCTCACCCCCTCTCTTAACTTCTACGGGGTAAAGATTATTTTAAATTTTTCAGAAAAATTTAAAGAAAGTCTATGTTTTTATTTTTTTCATCTGCGCGCGCAGAATAATTTTATTACGCAGCGTCAGAGAGGGTGGTGATGTCGACGGTGCTAACGAAAATCCGTTTCGAGTCTCGTCGTCCGTAGCTTCAGCTTCGCGAGCAAACAAGTACTGTGCTTCTTGTGTTTTTATTCGCCATCTTAGTTTGCTGAATTTGGTATTACTACGACGTAAGAACAATGGCCAGTCCAAAAAATACTAATAATTCAGACATGGGCATGTACTCCATCCCCGATTCTTACAAGCTGAGTAACGACATCGACGAGAGAAGAAACGCTCGATTTCATATGTTGTTAGCAACGTATGACCTTAACAATTCTCATACGAAGACGATTCACGTAGGATTGCAAAGAACGAACGAAGAAATCTTCAAACCTGTTGTAAAATTGAGCGGACATAACGCAGACGGAATTTATTTTGACGCCGACTGCTGGCAACAGTTTCAAGATAACATGAAACTCATGAACGAATATTTAAGCAGCGATAATAGAGTGAAACCTAACTTTGTTGTTATAAAAAATATCACCATCAGCTTTACCACATCTTACGGGTCAAAATCAATATTGCTAGTGTATAAAGAAGAAAAGGAAAATTCCAACGGAAATCTTCAAAAAGAAGAGGACGCGCTCGATCTCCTCCGAAGAAACGGAGAACCTGTAGTGGTAATTGTAATGCAGAAAACCACCTTCCTCGGGCTGCGAAGCATTGTAAAGTGCATCGATGCGCGTTTAAAACAATTAGAATCTTTATCCGATAATGTTAACAAATGTGCTTTATATTTAATTCAAGAAATTGAACTGAAATTACCCGCATGTTTTATTAATCAAGAAATTTTAAAATTAACATTGCGTGATAATTACGAAGATATAGAATATAATGAATAGAACATAATGTGCGTACACAAATTAACGACTTAACTTTTCTTGATATGTATTTCAATATAATATTTTTGGAATTAACTTCGTTAAGAATAACGAAATTTTTAATATAATTCTCTCGAAGCGAGAATCTTTGGCTTAATTTTACTAAAACTTTTTTAGTTTATTCTCATACAAACTATGTATTTCTTCTTCTATGAAAAAAAAATTTGTATCAATAAATACATTTTTATAACATAAACCCTCGTTTCTTAATTACTCGTACCTTCCAATAACCAACTTTTTTCTCTGCTTATTTCCGTGTTATACATATTAACTTTTAAATAAAGTACAAGAAGTACAATACAATTCATAAGATCCTTGCCATACACCATAGAAATCATACTCTCACTCGAACGAGTGAGTCGTCACACTGGAGACGACGCGTCGCAACAGTTGAACATGTTCGTTCCTGTTTTACCTCCCCCAAAATTCTTCCTAACAAAAACAAGACTCTCTCTAGACTCGCAAATTTTCGTATAAGATCTCCTTTCTCATACATTAATAACATTCACTGAAACGCCTACACGTCGGAGACGTTGCGCCGCGACAACAAAAAACGACCGTCATAAATTCGACCGCTATTCATCCCTCGCTGTTCGTACTCTGTCCTCGTGACAAAAGAATGCTGCAGTCCCAATCTCCACTCCACCATTTTTCAGACCTCCATTTTGTCTAAGGTCCTCTACCACCCACCCTCTCCAATCAACCCCCTTTCGGGTAGATATGGAGCGAAATCAAATCTTGGGCAAGTATAGGGCGAACCATTTAATACCCTATTACCCCCTCCCTTCACTCCTCGACCAATCAGAACGCGCCCTTTCTCCAGACTGACCCATTTAGACCACGCCCAAGGCGCCGGAAGGAGACGTGGAGGGAGTTTGTTTTGACGCCCCATGGCTGCCCATATAGTACTAATAATAATTCCAGATTGAAAAAAGGAATAAAATTAAGTAAAAGTTACCGAAATATGATGAAAAGGTTATCCAAAGTTTGCATATAATTATAAAGAACTAAGACAAATTAACAAACGGCATTTCGAGCTCGATTAGGTCATTCTCAATGTTATAATTACAAAGTGACAAATATATATATATTTAAAACAGATCGGTTTTAAACTCGTCCATAAAAAAATAAAAAAATATATGTACAAACTTCTAATGGATGTGTACTGATGGTCATTATCGCAACCTGTCGTTATACAGCTGACATTACGTCCTAGTTGATGTAGCGTGTGTCATTATGAATATATATTTAAAAGAATGAGCCCCTCCATCGCCTATTCTTGTGAAAACGCAACCAAATTTTTTCTTCTCTCCGATTTTAACCTTTAATATTTATTTTGATTACAACAGAATGAATTTTTAATATTGTATGAATACACTTTTTTTTTTTTGTTTGCGAGGAAGAGAAAAATCTTTACATAGCCTCTTATCTGGGATGCTCCCAAAGGAGAACTTAATTGGATGTGAGGAAAATACCCAGGAGCCGGTCTCCTGATTGTGCAAAATTCGATGAGTCTGCGACCCTCCTATAAGGAAGAACAGCGGACATCATCGCCTACCTGCTAAAAAATTCCCCCTATTCAGCATCTCCGTAAGACCACATTAGACACATCTCGGAACCGTCTTCCCAGCATTTCATTAGGGTGTACCCAAGTCGTGGAGTATACGCTCCCACTTCCATGATCTGGTATACTATAATACTTAAAGCAGAATCCTATCCTACATTATATTAAATACTATCCTAAATATATACATTATATATATATCTTTACACATGGTTGTCGTCAGACCCCAGACAAGTTCGCGCAAAAAGAGCCCTTTGCCTCTTCAGGGCCTGACGCTCCCACTTGGCCTGTTCCTTCTTGCGCATGACGATCTCGCAGAAATCCGCGAGGGCCGTCCAACACACAGCGGAGCACATAGCCTGACAATGGAGTTGTATGTCCTGTTAAGGACATCGAGCTCCAACCACTCAAAAAACATCCTCTCCACGGTCCAAGATTTGCCGCGGGCAAAACAACAGCGTGTGCATCGCCGTATCCACAGTCGTATGACAATGGACACAAATCGGTGACTCATTACGCTGTATCTCAAAAAGATAGGCCTCAAAGCATCTATGACCCGTCAAAATCTGGGTCATGCGGATTGTAAGAATATACTCAAAATAAAGAATAGGCCTCTCCATCGCTCATTCTCTTAAGAACGCAATCATATTTTCTTCGTCACTCCGATTTAACACGATCTTTGACATAGAGATTTGGCATAGAGATGGAAGTTTTTTTGGTTGAACTTTATGAGAAGAAATTAAACAATTTTTTCTCTTGTTGTTATTTCTGTGAGGTTGATAATATTTCAGTGCAAAATTATTGAAAGCAATATATTCGACAATTTTTAGTAATTAATATCTCGTTAACCATTGCGAAAATTGCAAAATGGTGGAGGACTTTTCGACTCAGTTTAGTCCATTCTGTCTACACAAAAAGCGATTGACAAAAACTTACGGGATACTTTGTGTATGTACATATACGTAAATATCGTCTGAAAATTATTTGATGACGTGTTAAGATTGACGTCGAATACACATCACTTAATGAACGTATGATGTTAATGATTTATTATAAATGAATCACATCAGTGCCTCACCTCGTATAATGCATACAGCTATAAAATAGCTTAAGGAACAACAAGAACTATATGTAGGATATGATTCAGTTCTTTAGAAGCAAAGACTAAAAGTAGAATAAAATGTAAATAAATAAACTGGCTTCTAAACAAACAATTTATTTTATGTATGCTTGTTTTGCATACTTTTAATTACAATTTTTTTATATAAAGAAAATTTAATTGCATATGTAAAAAGCTAATTTAAATATTGTAGGAAGTTTGCTTTTAGCAATGCAGTCTTTTAAAAATCCTTGCTATTTATTGTATAAGTAAATCTTCTATTTATAAATTTTGCTTGTAAGAAATACTTATTTGACAAATAAAATTAGTACTTAATAAATATCTCGAAAATATAAAATATAAATTTTATAGGATAAAAATATTGACAAAATATTGAGGTAAAATTATTAAAAGATGAATATTTAGCGAGGTCCTGTCTTTATAACTTTTTGAAAAAATTAATTAGTGTTTCTATTTACAAAAATTAGTTCGATTTTCAAATCTTCGATTATGATTTTTTTTACATATATTAATTTCATGCAATATTTTTAGTTTATAAATAAATAAGATTTATTTGTAAGAATGAATAACAGCAACAATTTTTAGAAGATATACTGAATTGATAACTTATTTTGTAATTAATAAATTTTGATATGTTGGTGTAATTAACGATTTAAAGACTACTGTACAAAAGAAGCATGTAATTTCAATTCTTCATAAGCGTATTTTCTACAATATTTTTTAATTATTGCAATAATTTAAATCTCTGCATATGTTTACTAAAATAATTTTAAACTGTATGCTTGCTATTGTTGCAAAGAAATTTATACAAAATGGTTTAAAATTAACAATCTATTTGTTTTATAACGTATTTATATAACTTTCTTATATTACAGATCCGGAAAATTAAAAAAAATTTATCGGCTGCTCAAGCGCTGTATGAAAGCTGCCATATAAGCGCTGAATGAAAGTATCGGCTGCTAGTAGCACCAAATTTTGACTTGCCATAGGCGTCTGCAATTAGAAAAATTAATTTTGTTTTGGGCCTAAACTAAAATTATTCGCTATTATAACGTTTTTGGCTGCAGTAGCGCAGAATTTTAGCTTGCCGTAGGCGTCTAATTGGAAAAATTTGATTTGATACTTGCATCATTAGAAGGCTGCCCCAAATGCCAACCGAAAATGGATCGTCAGTGTCACAAGTTCTAATACGAACAATAATATTTTGGCTTCCGAAGAATAGTTGACGGAACAGATGATAGATAGTTTCCATACGCTACTCAAAAGAAATTATGCACCTCAGCCTGTATGGTTGACAATATTTCCCGATCGGATTGTTCCACTTGATAATTCGAAGAAGAAGCATTTGCAAATACTGCACAGTGATTTCGGTGGCGGACATTGGGTTGCTTGTCATTATGACACAAAAACTGTTATTATATATGATTCTCATGAAAATAGCCGTAATGCTAATATACAAAATTTGAATGGAGAAATTCGAGTTTTTGTGGACAGATTATTTCCCTTTCATGACTTTCAGAACAATTCAATTTTCTGAAGTTCAATCGCAAGACGACGGATATATTGGGTTGTTCGGAAAGTAATTTCGTTTTTTCCCAACAAAGGACTTATTGTATTTTTTCACAGCCAACTTCACTTAAGCCGCATAATCATTATATATTTTGACAGCTGACATAGCAAAGCTTGCTTGTGAAAAAAGTTCGATTGATTCTACGCAGTAGTTTTTGGTTGGTGCCCTATCAAATATGAAAGTGAAAAGCAGCATTTTCGGCATATTTTACTTTTTTACTATTGAAAAGGTAAAAATGCTGTTCAAGCAAGAAAAAAATTATCCTATGTGAAGAAGATGTATTGACAGAACGCCAGTGCCAAAACTGGTTTGCAAAATTTCGACCCGGCAATTTTGATGTTGAAGATGCACCACGTTCTGGAAGGCCAGTGAAGCTGATGAAGACACAATAAAGGCATTAATTGATGCAAACCGACGAATAACAACTGATGAAATCGCTGAGAGATTAAATTTATCGAATTCGACCGTTCATGATCATTTGAAACGCGTCTGATTGAAAATCGTTTTTCATTTTCATAAGAAAAACAAAATTACTTTCCGAACAACCTAATAATTATAGTCCTGTAACGGTTGCGATTGCTACATCGATTCTGTTCGGCATAAATTCTTGCATCGTGATGTATGCTCGATCTTTGCTAAGATTTCATTTGTCCGCAATGTTTGCAAGACAATAACTCATTTTCGTACTTCTATAATTTAAACTGCTCCATTAACGTTATTGCCATTGGAGACGTTGGCGGAAAAGACGAAAGGCGGATGCACTGAGAAAAAGACTTGCATGTTGCAAGGAAACTGAAAAACAGCGTTCGAAACGAATGGAAAAAGATGCTTTTTCTCACAGAGAAAAATATATTATGAATTTTGAAACAAAGGGTCAGAGGGTGCGCGATCAGTACGAAAAAGATTTAAAAAATAAACGATACATTAAAAGAAAATATCATTTGAAAAGTGCTGCCCGTGAAAAATATTGCCAACGAAAATTCAGACAAAAACATCCCGATTTAAAGAAATTGTACAACAAAAAGTGCAACGTAAAACATGGCGAGAAATCGTACAAAGATGGAAGACAATCAAGAGATTGAAGGAAAAATTTAATACTATTCGGTCTTGGCAAAAGATGTTTCAACTTTCTAAAACGCTCAAAGTTATATATTCTACTGATGTCGAGGAAAATGAATACACCGCTGGTATGTGCTCGATTGGAAGCCGAACAGATGTTCAAATAGTGCATAGTAGCAAAAGAATCGTACATCAGTGCAGCAAGAAAAGTGTTCGTATTTGAAGAATGCTACTGAAGCTGCGCTATTGCGATTTAATGAATGTAAGACTTTGAAATATTCAAAAAGCGATTGAATTAGAGCTCTTTGTAGTTCATCCAAATATACTTCGTTTTCCGAAGCGTACTTTTATGAAACTGCTTATGAGGATATACAAAGGAAAAAATTTGAGCAACCACTTATAACAGGACAATACTCTCCTGACATAGTGATTAATGTTTTGCCGTTAATGGATAACAATGGTAAAAAAATAAAAATGTGGCACCGTGACAAGAATAAATGTCACATAAACGATATTTTCATGGAAAAGTTTATTGAATTTTTGGAACAGTTCGAAGAAGGTATTTTGAAGAAGATAATGAATGTTAAATTTATGGCGCTCAGAAATTGTTCCGTTTCACATGCGAGTACCAGATTAGGACATCCTCCGGAATGCTATGCAAATCCTAATCTTTGGAAGTCATACATTGCAACGATAAGCACTTTATCGCCTCATTTTCCTTTCATGAGGAATATTCGAAGAAATGTCTACAAATTGATAGGCAAAAAAGTTTCGTCAGTTGTTTTCAGCTTTGAGATTCGTCAATATAGATAAATTGCTTAAAATTTAAAGAATAAAGCAAGATGTTATCCAAGAAATTTAACGAATGTTAGTTTGAACGAGGAAAAGATTTTCTCGCAAAATTACGCATTTAAAATTATGAAAAAGCAATTCTTGGATCTACCATGTCTCCCTTGTATCTCATGCAAAAAATTATGTGTGAGTAGAGACGTTTCTAAGTTGAGGAAAACAGTGGACGGACCTTTTTTAAAGATCTGATGGCCTACATAACAAAAGACAATACCGATACTGGATTCATTTGTAAGCTTTGTTTGAGCAAATTTCATAGAGACGTATTGCCTCCTTGTATTTTGAATAATCTTGCCGTAAAACCATTACCAGATGTTTTATCGCATTTTAATAATTAATTCTAATTAATTTAATAATTAATTAAAAAATATTAATCAAGAGAGTGAGCAGCTTCCAAGTAGTGCAAACGGATTGTGTTTCCAACAAACATATGCCGCACAGACAAATGATGCGCAAAATAAAAGATAGAACATTTCATTTGCCTCTGCCTTTACAAGAAACATTGGATAAGGTATGTACTCCGGAAGATCTTATAAATTTGAATCACAAGTTGCACATCCTCGTTCGAGGTATACACAAAAGGTCTAAAGTTGTTTGGGAAAATTTGGTGGATATTAATAAAGTTTATAAGGCTTTACAATGGTTGAAAGACCATAATCCTCACTACTCGGAAATTCGTCTTCTAGCGCCGTCTAACGATCTTATAAATGATAAGTTGCAAGAAACAAAATATCGGATCGTCAGTGACGGAAGTGGCAGTGATAAAATAGACGAGGTGGTTGAGGATGTACAGCACAACAAAGATAATAATGATCAAGCCGTTTTAAAACGTAAGGCTTTCCTCATGCAAATCACTAAAAATTCGGATATTAATAATCAGTATATACCCAATGCAGGCGAAAAGAATCGATAACGAATCTGCATTCAAACTTTAAATATTGAAAATTGAAAATGTTCCAATGGATAATCGTTATAAATATTTGGATGTCATGTATAATATTTCCCTGATTTATATTCCGAGGGTGTCAATGAACAACGGGAAGATAGAAACTTTATATTGCCGGATTATTTATTTGTCAGAACGCGATTGATGTCGTTGTACAGTAGATTCAAGTTAAATCTATAGTATTTGTTCTTTCTTCTTAATGATACTAACTACCGACAATTTAAAAATGATATCTATTATACTATGATGGTTGCTAACCCACGAGAGAGATACACTGCTGATAGATACTTGAATGAATTGAAAGACGAACAATTGGAATCGAATTTAATGAATATTTTTACAAAACTGAGAAATACGAATCAATTTTGGCGACAACCGTCCAATAATGTCAAATACATGACTGCATTATGGTCCGGCGACGTGGTTTTTAACTTTGAGTTCTAGTGAATAGAAATAGTCCGATTTGGGTGAATATTTACGAGACATGAATTCTGATAAACAGAAGTTAGGCATTAGCGAATTAATCGCATACGATCCTGTAAGTACGTCTAGATTTATGTATTTACATATATAAAATTTAAAGCCATGATTGATTTTATTTGTTCGCCCGATAACCCAATAGGAGAGCTCATTCACTATTTCTGGAATATCAAAGTAGAAATATCCAGTACGTGCATTGTATGATTTAGATAAAAGATGCTTCAGTGCTAGAAAAATCGCCGGATGAAGAAGTTATTGCGTTTATTTGAAAATACGTGACGTGCGAAATTCCAAATGAAAACGTTTTGTCAACGTTGTACGAAACGGTTATAAGTGATCAGAATCATAAACATAACTCGTATTGCATGCGTACAAAAAAAAACCGAAACAAATATTTTACAGAAAGTATCGATTCGATTTTCCTCGGCCAGTTACTGACAATTTTGTTTTAAGAGACGTCATCACTTCGATAGTAGGTAGAAAAACTTTACGCAATAAGAGTAGATTGTATGATCTTCCTTGAAAAAAATCGGATAGGTTTATCAATGATTATAATATCAAGTTGGAGGGGAATATGGATATACAATTTATTGGAGAAAAATCAAAGTTTTTAAACTCGTACTTAATAAAATACACGACAAAATTGGAAAAATACAATATAGATTTTGCAATGATAGATTCCAATAAGCCCTTGGCATCGAAACTGTGGAATTTTGCGTTCATTGAATAACAGAGAATGCTTTAGAAGCTGCAGACACACTGCTAGAGAATTTTGTATGTACGGACAGTAATACTATTGTCAAATGGATTGACGTTAATGAGATGAGAAACAGAAAAGTTAAAACATTTAATGAAATTGAAACTCTCCATTCTACAAATATTTATTGTCCGTCGCTCATCAATGATTACTATCCAAGCAGACCTAAGGAATTAGAATCATTGAATTTGTACGATTTTCCAGATTTTTGGAAATTACGAGACAGATGCCAAAAAATGACGAAGTCGAATGTTATAAACTGTATCGGGTTTAAAAAAAACCGACAAAAGTGTTATTTAATTAACCATTATCGATTTAACATAAAAACTGAATCCGAAAAATACTTTTACTCGCTGCTTTTTTTGTTTAAACCGTGGAGAAATTTGAGTGAAATTAAAGATGCATATGAGATTTACACAGATGCCTTTAAGAATTCTGCTTTGACGAAGGCGATGAAATATTACGAAAGGCTCGAAGAAATAGACAGCTTTGAGCGCGTTGCTGAATTAATCGAGAAACGCGAAAATGATCTGAAAACAGATAGAGACAAATTCGATGACAGTGAACTGGGTTTCAATCCGATAGAAGCCGATGACGTGATGAAAGATCTGATAGATTTTGGTAAGATTGACGCTCCGATTGATTTATCGCAAATAATGTCGCGATTGAACGAAGACCAGAAAAGAGTCTTCGATAGAATATGCCATGTTTTACAAAATAAAAATCAAATTCTGCAACTGTACGTAAGTGGCGTGGGTGGTACAGGAAAAAGTTTTCTTATTGAAACGATTAAACATTGGATCAGAATACATTTTAAAAAAACGACTGCCATATCTGCTCCCACGAGTATCGCGGCATTCAATATCGATGGCTTGACGATAAAATGTTGCAGCTATTCGTCACCCATGAATCTACGACAAAATATACGCACTTGTCAGACATGGTTTTGAAAACTTTAAGAGACAAATTAAAGACTGTCGAATTATTTATAATCGATGAAGTATCCATGATTTCGAATGACATTTATGTTTATCAATCTACGATTATGTAAAATCTTTGATACGTCAGATACAGATGATGGTTTCTTTGGCAGAAAAGACATTCTTCTGTTTGGAGACTTGTTGCAGCTTCCCCGTGTAAAAGAACAATCTCCGTTCGTGAAAATGTCTCGATCAAAAATTCACAAGTATTTAGGAAACATGGATGGATCTGATTTGTGGAGATTGTTCGATTACAACGAACTCTTGATTAATATGTGACAAAGATATGACAACACATATCGTGATATACTTTCTAGGATACGAATAGAATTGGTAACGGATTCTGATATCAATGTTTTTCAGTCGAGAAAAATCCATTTCAAAGGAAATAGTTACGACGAAAGATTGAATAAACTTTGCACTTATATAAGTCAATTACCGGTTCATACAATATGTTTATTACTCACGTGTTACTTGTGCACACAGTTTTAAACACGGCAATGCTCAATAAAACGGTGTTGAAATTCTACTGATAACAGAAGATGATGTCGATTGTGCTCCAATGAAAAAAGAGTGCACAAAATTTTGGAAGACAAAGATGCCAAAAGTTTCCGAAACAGCTGGCACTGAAAGAGTAATAGCGATTAAAATTAAGCTAAAATGGTGATTCGACGAAACATTGATGTAACTTTGGGACTTGTCAATGGAACGATAGGTAATTAATCGCTCTGTTGATGAAAATCATATTCCATTAAAATAATTATTTCGGATAACAAAGAAATCACAATAACAAAAGTAGATATTAAATTCGAAATATTTCACAAAATGGTACATCAGAAACAATTTCCATTGTCTCTCAGTTATGGAATAACTATACTAAAAGTCAAGAAATTACTTGTAAAAATGCAATGATAGATCTAGGAACGAGTATGTTCAGTGATGGTCAAGCATATGTAGGTTTGTCACGAGTGAGTACACTAGAAGGTCTACATTTGATAAATTTTAATCCGGCATCCGTTAAAGCAAACTTGGGAGCCATTCTAGAATGTAATCGACTGAGATCTGTGTTCAAAGCTCAGCTTCAGCCACAAATCAATTTGTCCGAGAAAAAGACTGTGAAAATTCACAACTGTCGAAGGGCCATACCTAATATCATTGATGATGACAGAATTATGGTTGCGAAGAACTAGAAAGTATAGTTACATAGAAAATATATGGCCTCTGCAATGACGATCATGTTTCGTGTTACTCTAATGTAATATTGCAATGTGCATTTCATTGTGTACGTATCAGACAACAAATACTGAAAAATAAAGTATCAAACGCATTGACTAATGCTATCTGCGCGTATGCTGAGCATAAGTGTTGCAATATTCTAGCGGTTAGAAGATCTATCGGAGAACGCTTTGAAAAACGAACACATCAAGATGTTTCGGAATTTTTCACGGCTCTAATGTCGACGTATTCCGAAATCAATGATGTATTACAATAGAACTCGAATTAAAGCACGTAACATCTTATTTAAATGGCAAATGTAACTATAATGTAATTACGCTGAAAAATAATTGTTTGCTAATATTACCTATACAGTCGACATTAAAAAAGAAAAAAGATGTCACTCTGCAAAGTTTGATTGATTTAGAATTTTCGAAATGGGAAACGATAAATGGCAATTGTAATGAATGTAAAGGTACTGTTCTGAAAAAAAAACCATAATCGAATTGACTTCATCTATCTTAGTAATAGTTCAATTTATACGCATTTCTAAACGATGCTTCTAGAAAAATTATCGACAATCGAATTAACGCCGTACCGACGAGTATTATCACGATTAACAAAACAAAGCATTATAATATAAGGTAATAAGCGCTATATTTTATAAAGGCGAAGAAATGAATTACACATGTATCTTGAGAGCAGACAAAAAATCGGAATGGTGTTACTCTAATGATTCACAAATTATCGAGAAGAAATGGCCCAAAGGAGCACAAGGAGTATATATATTAATATTCGAGCAGATTAAGTAAGTGTGGAAATAACTTTTACATATAATGACACTTTCTTAGAATAGAATGGAATTCTTCTAGTACGTTTACGTGAACCTTGATAAACTATTGAAGTTTATAATTATAATAAATTTTATTTTCAGAATATTGAAACAATTCATCTGCTGTATAAGGGCTGCCGTAAGCGCTGAAATAAAGCATCGGTTGCTCCGGCACCGTATAAACGCTGTCGTAAACGCTGTATTAAAACATCGATTGCTCTAGCACTATATAAGGATTGCCGTAAGCACAGAAATAACACATCGGATGCTCTGACGCTGTATGTAGGCTGCCTTAAGCGTTGCATTAAAACGAATGCAATAAAGTTCTGGCTTGCCCTAGGTATTGATATATTACTATGAATAACAGAAATTTCTTATCGTAGTCGAAGAATTTCATATTTCAGAGTATCATTAAGAAATAAATCTCTATGTCAAAAATTGTGAGTAACATCGGAGTAACGAAAAAAATATGATTGCGTTGTCACGAGAATGAGCGATAGCGGAGCCTATTTTTTATTTTGAGTATATTCTTACAATCAGCATAATCCAGATTTTGACAGATGCTTTTAGGTCTTTTTGAGATACAACGTAATGCGTCATCGATTTGTGCGCATTGTCATACGACTACGGATACGACGATGCACACGCTGTTGTTTTCTTGGGCCGCGGAGAGGACGTCACTTTTTGAGCGGTTGGGGCTCGATGTCCTTGATAGGACATACGGTTCTATTGTCAGGCTATGTGCTCCGCTGTGTTGCGGCCCTCGCGGAGTTCTGCGAGGCCGTCATGCGCAAGAAAGAGCGGGCTGAGTGGGAGCGTCAGGCCCTGAAGAGACAAAGAGCTCTTTTAGCTCGGGCTTGTCTGGGGTCTAACGACAACTATGTGTAAAGATGTAATATATATATAATATATATATTTAGGATAATATTTAATATAATATAGGATAGGATTCTAGCTTTAAGTAATATATCGAACCACGGAGATGAGAACGTATACTTCACGACTTGGGTACACTCTGATGAAATGCGGGGAAGGCGGTTTCGAGGTGTGTCTAATGTGGTCTTGCAGAGATGCTGAATAGGGGAGTTTTTTAGCAGGTAGGCGATAATGTCCGCTGTCCTTCCTTATAGAAGGGACGCAGACTCAACAAATCCTGCACAATCAGCAGATCGGCTCCTGAGTATTTTCTCCTCATCTGATTAGATTCTCCTTTGGGAGCATCCCGGATAAGGGGCTATGAGAAAATTTGTCTCCTCCTCGCAAACAAAAAAAGTATATTCATATTGTACAATATAAAAAATTCATTCTGTTGCAATCAAAATAAATATTAAAGGTTGTGTTAAAATCGAAGAGACAAAGAAAATATGGTTACGTCCTCACGAGAATGGGCGGTGAAGGGGCCCATTCTTTATTTTAAGTATATTCATAGAATATTAAGAATTCATTCTATTGCAATTGAAATAAATATGTAATGTATGGTCAATATTTATTATAATTATAAGTTACATATATACTATTAAATATAATATATATGCATACGATATATATTTATATATATATATCTTATGTTTCAATTTTTTCTAACTGTATTGCATGAATTGTAATTTATAGAAGGTTATGTGATAAGAGTCGAAAATATATACATTTGTGATACTTGCATTACTAGCAAACTGCTCCATATATCTAAACTCTGAAAAGGTTATATATCCCTAAAAATTCAATAAAATGGAAAGGTCTGGCCATGTTCAAAAACAGATTTTCAAAAATGTAAACCTTTAAAAATTTAAATGATTATCAAACAATATATACTATATATATACAATATATTACTATGACAAGTAACTGATATATTATTGAAAGTACCATTTTCATAATTTTTTTATTTCAATATTTCATCTATCGAAATTTTTTTAAAAGCAGGCCGCCATGTTCTTTTTCCGAGTCATTAACAAATTAGTACTCTGGAATTATTTTTCATTGCACGGGCTAGTATAAATTTCAAATCAAATCTCAATAAACGATTTTTATGTTTTGTGCACTAACTATAACATATCGCATTTATATTCTAGAATTAAATGCGTAATTGTAATCTATTTTACTTGTGTGTATGTATAATATGTTCGTTTTGAATTCGCACCTTCAATAACATATGAGTTACTTTTCATGATAATATATTATTATATATTAAATTTAGATAATATATACACTTTATGTATGTTCACTTTGAACTGGCACCTTCAATAATATATCAATTACTTGTCATAGTAATATATATTGTTAGATAATTATTTAAATTTTTAAATGTTGAAATGTTTGAGGATACACTTGATGTATGTTCACTTTGAACTGGCACCTTTATTAATATATCAGTTACTTATCATGGTAATATATAATATCATCAGATAACCATTAAAATTTTTAAAGGTTTCAATTTTTGAGGATACACTTGATGTATGTTTACTTTGAACTGGCACCTTTAATAATATATCAGTTACTTGTCATGGTAATATATTATTAGATAATCATTTAAATTTTTAAATTACCATATATCATCCAGATTAGTTAAAGACTCCATATCTTCGTAAATTTATCCAAGGTCTCGATGTACATGCGTTCTCACTCGTCTAGAAGCCATATTTGTTTCTCGCGTCCCTTGACGTACACGACAGCGTTATCTTCAAATACAGCCGCCGTGATCAGGCGTTTTGCCTCGCTGTACGAGACAATTTCGTCCTCCCATCGCAGTTCATAATAATAAGCACTCAATCAGGAAGATTTGTCGGATTTTGTCAAAAATTTCCATGGCACAGGACTCATAAAAATGTAATGTGTGAAAACGGTCTCCTGTTTCAGCACCGCTACTTCTTTGACGATAAATTTCTTGTTAACGACAAATTCGTGCAGATCCACAAATGTTGACCATGACGAGCAATTCTTCAAGACTGTGCATCACCCCGGTTTTTCTCTCTCTTTTAAAGATCTAAATACTTGCTGACCAATTTACATAACCTTGTGCACTACGTCGGACAACGTACAGTACTCGATTACACAATCGAACAAACGTGCATGATGAGACAATAGGCGGTACTATTGGCGGGCACATTCACCTTTCAGTCAAATTCTATGCGTACGTCCACAGTCATGCTCTTGACGAATTCGTTTTATCGCGAGCAATCAATGACTGCAAAAAACTTTTCTCGATAAACGAGAGCACGTTGAGCAGCGTTTCGAAGCAATTGATTCTATAAAGCTTTACGAAAACGCGCGTACATATCAAACAGGACGGCGTATTTCTTTTTGCCAAAATTCAGATTTAAATCGTCGTACGGAGAATAAAATTCTGAATTTAGATATACTTTCACGTTACTCAAATTACAATCATCAAACACGCTAACATGACGTTCTATCGACCGGTCTACAGAGCAAAGATAACATATCGCGACTTATCAATTGATTCGCCGTTTCAACAGTCCATGAATGCTTGGTCATATTCTGTAACAGACGATATTCATACAGATCCAACGAGCGAAAACTCATACTCAGATAACGACCGCTTTCCTCAATGCTCGCAGCATTAATAATTTATTGATCTCGTTGAACGCATCGTGAGGCATCCGCCACTGTACTTTGAATAATTGAATCTCAGGCTCCGTCACAGGACTTCCAACCAAGTAATTGTCGTTGCGCGCTTGTATCAAAATCAATTCGTGGCGAGCGTTGACGACTATGCGTTTGTAATCCTCGCAAAAGCCCAACATCATATTGAGTGGCACGCAAAAATTAAAGTATCCTTCCTCCGTGTCGGATCTAGTGTTCCATCCTGCATTCAGGGCAATCAAAGCTTTATCGTACGTCATTGTCAGTTCTTGACGCTACTAGTAATTCCAACATTTCTGTTGCAGTTAATCTCCACACCATTGAGTTCATATTGAATTTCATCACACATGAACGCAATTATTTCCAAGCGTCGTCGACATCTGATTATTTTTCTTCTTTACCTTTAATTTTTCTTCGATGTAGAGAAAACTGTCGCACAGCAACATGTACAAATCCTGCTGCTGTATGGGTATCTGAATCTCGTCGCTATGTCCAAACGTAGTGTTGGCGTACGGATGGTACGTGTAAGTCTTAATCTTGACGATGCGGTCATTAAAGATCGGTCCACCGGTAATGTTCAGGATATCAGCCATTTCGTACGATGAAACTGAATGACTTTAAGAATGCAATGTTGGACGCAATGAGTTTTTTTCCAGGTGGAGTCTTTCCAGTAAAAGGTGTATCTCTCGTCTGTTTCGGTTGTTCGTTTAACACAAACATCTCACATTAGCACCGCCGTACATGCAACCTAACTGTGATTTCTTCTCCGCAAAAATTAAGCAATCGACCGTCTTGGTCCACTACGCGAGTCGATAGATCCAACGATCGGAAAGTAAATGATCTGCGTCGGCCTTTCCGATATCTTATATCCCGGTGACACGCTCGAAAATTCGTGTATCGTGTGCACGCACCTATTGTTGCTGTATGCACCCGCGGTTATAACTAGAGTTGCACTCTATACATATGATATTCACGTTGATGATATTTATCGGCACGTCCGACTCGTGTTACAGTCGCGGCTCTAGCACGAGATTCGACGAAAATCCCAGCAACGAGCCAATGTTGTGAGTATAAATTATCTAAAGACTCTTGTTACTAAATAAAAATAAAATTAAGTAAAGGGCATATAAGAATCAACAACAGTTTTTATTAAAACTTTAATAAAAACACATCAATATAATAATACTTATTTTTAATATCATTAGTCTAATAATATTGATGATGTAACAATATAAAATGTCTCATTACATGTTTCGGCTTCTTTATTGAGCCATTTTCAGATGTATTATAATTGCATTCGTAAATCGCAGTATATAGTAAAACGACAATACTAAGTAAAAATAAAAATAAAGATAAATTATAATAATGATCTCCGATGGATCGTAAGTTAATGGAAATTGTTCCCAATCAGTTGATCGACCAAATGTTAAAATTTTCATGAGTCTATGAATAATGTGAAAAATTTTTTTGAGGACAATCCAGACATTTATACAAACGTCAATCAAAATAAAACTGACCGAAGAAGTCACAAAATATGATGATGTTAAAAACATGTGTCACATAGTGGTCAATTACGTTCTTAAAAAGAGTCAATCGTATAACTTAATAAACGAGATGGTCGGACTAACACATGTAAACGTTACAAAAGAACAGCGATGACTAAACGAAGGCTCGCAAAATTAACGCAAAACTGGTGATACAAAGTCATATACTGTTTATTATTGGTAAATACAACTTATGAAGACCTATAGTATCTGTTTGTAGATTTAAACTATTTTCCTTTTTTTAATATTAATCGTTTTTCCGAAATTATACGTTTATTATAGCACAGTTTTATATTCATAATTAAAATATTCTCCCAATCAAAATCATGTTAGAATTGTAATCTATGTTATTACCGAAAGATTGGAAGTTTTCCAATTTATATAGTTACGGTGTTCTGCATTTCTCTGCAGTTCTGCAGTTGTCTTCCTGTTTGACCAACATTGACATCACTACAGTTGATTTTATATATTACATTATTTCTATTAAATTTTAGGCAAGGATCTTTTTGAGCTGTAATAAATTTTTTTTAATTTATTTGTGCTGTAAAGAGAAACTTTTGTATCCTTACTATTAAATCTATTAAATTTCTCCGTGATTGATGGTACCGTAACTCAAGCTATTCTTTCTATTGAATTATCAATATTAGATGATTCCTGTGAGTTTATTTTTTTCCTTAAACAGTATTGAATCCTATTATTAATCGTATCATCCAAAAATAAATTCTAATGAATAGTCGTTCTCGAGCAAAATCATTATTACCGATTTTATATTATTTAAGTGGTATTTTACATCTGACAACATCAAAACCTTATCTACCAATCCTATAATGGTGCCTCTTTTTTCTGATATTGGATGATTAGAAAAATAATTAAGATATCTCCCAGAATAGCTCTGTGTACGATATCAATCAAACTCCAACGAATCATTCTTTATGATTGTAATATCTAAAAAATTCAACGTATTACCTCCGATTTCTATAATATGTTGTAATTTAGTATGGAATGCATTGAAACAATTTAAAATAAGTTCTATCTTAATAACCCAAACCGCAGTACATATATCATCAACATAACGATAATAAAACGGAAGAGGATCGCCAAACCGTGACAACCGACAATTTTTTAAATATGTTTATCGATCAGTGTAATGCGAGGAACCGCCGATCAAATACAACGTAAATATTTTCCGACCGTTTTGATCACACGTACACAATTTTATTATTTATTTAATTTATTTATTATTCATTATTTTTGTTTAGTGACTATATCAAATCTGCTGAAAAAAAAATTGGAAAAAGAAGGATAAAAGAATCGGATAAAAGAAGGAAAATCTTATAATAGTTAAAACTAACTGTATATTATTAGTAAAGACGATTTTTTTAGGAATTCCATGTTTGCTATAATAAATTCATGCAATGGATAATATTTCTCATATGTAAGTACATTTTTTAATATTTTTTTTTACTTTTTTATATTTTTTTCTTGTTTGTTATTTATTTCATATTTTAAAAAAGACAACTGCCAAACGGATAAAAAAACATTGATCGATGACAAATCAATATTATAATTATAAACTTCTTTTATTGGGACATCACTGAAATTATGATATATTAACCGTTACATTTACAAGTAATCAAGTGATTATGCAAAATCGTATGTATTGTTTTCATGTCAATGCCTAAGGATGCCTGAATTTTGCGGTATGTTATATGCCGATCTCGCTCAATCATTTCACGCACAGTATCAACATTAGTGGCAATAACAGACGTGGATGGACGACCTTCACGGAATTCATCACTAAGAAAGATACGTCCACGCTGGAATTCGGCAAATCAATTATAAACAGTCCTATTGGATGGTGCTTCATCCCCAAAAGCCAAATGAAGTCAATCGATGCATTGTTTCGGAGTTAGATTATATTTGTAATCGTATTATAAAAAATCATTGCTCGAAAATTTTCACGCGAAATTTCCATTTTCTTACAAAATAACTTCTTTTAAAATACTGTGCAAACGAAACTAGTTGGCTTGGGTACAAACTGTCAATTGAATTATAGGTTAAAAACGTTTAATTTTACGGATATGATAGTAACAGAACGTTGGCGCCACTGGAAGTACCAGATTGCAGAAAATTTTCCAGCAGTCTACGTAGTCGTAGGACAACATTGTTTTGAATAATTTTAAGTATAGTAGGTTGCCAAAATATTAGAGACAGTGCAATTTTTCTGTTGTTTTTATGTTTTCAAGTTCATTTTAGTGAAGTATAGAAAATATGGCTAAAAACTTATTTTTATGTTGTTTTACTACATTTATAATGAAAAAGTATCCAAGTAGAAAATATTTATTATTTCATACAAACAATGTGTACAAATTAATTAATTAATATTTTGTCACACCTTCCTTCGTAATAAGGGCTTTGATCCGACGTGGCATGCTCTCAATGCATGATTTTTAATTTTCTCTTAATTCAAGAGAGTGGTACCATACTTGTATCAGTTTCTTAATAAGTTGCTTAGTTGTTATGATTTCTTTGGCCATTGTCCGTTTGATGAGTTTCCACAGGTTTTCAATGAGGTTCATATCAGGTGAATTTCCAGGCAGAACTGGTACTTGATTTTGAGCGAGGAACGCTGTAATACTTTTGGCTTGATTCATAGCGGAATCGTGCATGAACACATATTCTTGATCTTTCGGGCAATCAGCAATCTGAGGCAACACCCGATTTTCTAAGATTTGCTTGTATTGGTTTTATTTCATTGTCTTTTAGGCGATATGAAGACGTCCCTTGCTTTTGCTGGATATCTATGGGTGTTTCTTTTCTAGCAAGTAATCGGGATGATATTTTTCCCCAGGACGGCGTCGTACAAACTTGCTCCTGTTCGTTAAAATTTCAAAAGTTCATCTGAGAAGCACACCTGTAAAATTAAATAATATTGTAAAATTGTCACATTTTAAAACTTTTACAATATAACAAGTCTTAATTACTTTATTCCAATCTTCAATAGTCCAATGCTAGTATGCTCGAGTCCAGACGTTTCTTCATCATAAATGAATTCAAATGTGGTTTTATGTAGTGGTCGATGGCCAGTCAGCTTTTCCTCAGCCAATTTCTTTTGCACAGTTCTCTTCGAGACAGCAATTCCATCGTTGTTTATGAGCGTTGTAAATTATCTTTCTGTTCTAAAGGCAAATAATTCTGATTCTGCAATCAGTACGTGAAGTACTGATGCGTTTTCATCCACTTTTGCCTGTTCGGTTAACCTCCAAAGGTAGATGTTGGTCAATTTTATTTTTAATCTGTTTACAACTGACTTTGAAACGCCTACAATCATCGTTATTTGTCTCTATGAATGATCTGTATTCAATAGAAGAGTCTTCATTTCAGCGGTTTTCCATGGAGAAATATCTGCACCTTTGCTCATATTTAAAATAAGAATAAGAGCTAATAAAGAGGAAAAAATCTTTTTTTTTATTAATATAAATGATAAAATATGAAACAACTTACCTTAAAAATAAGTTTTAGCAACAAGATTGAGCTATAAATTTCTTTTTCACACTTTAAATACAACGACAATAATACATATTCTCTTGCTTGCAAACTGACAAATGATGACTAACAGTCAACATTTTGAAAGCTGGATGTCAGTATTGCTAGTCTTTAGAACTTACAAATAACCAAAATGAACATTAAAAACAAAAATACTTTACGGAATTTCATTAAGAAACACTTGCAAACTTAAAATTAATAGAAAAATCGTACTGTCCCTAATATTTTGCAACCTACTATAATATTTTCTCATTCACTAATAAAACTACAATAAAGTAACTTTGATTAACTTTACCGTAGTGCATGTAAACATCTTTAAAATATTATATTGTATTACAACTAACATATTCTCAGAATAAATTCTAAGAAAAATTTTCTCTGCGTAACTTTAGATTTCGCGGTTTATAGAATTGGATGTGTATATAAAATGTGTTGTCTTCCAAGGGACCATCTCGGTCCTATTCCTCGATTTGTACGAGGGCAAGTCAATAAGCTTTTAGAAAAACATAGTAAAACACACTTTTTTTGATCGATTCATTTTTATTTCTCAACATAGTCTCTTTTCAGCTCGATACACTTGATCCAACGATTCTCCAAGTTTTTCAAGCCATCCGAATGATATGATTTGTCCAACCCTTCAAAATAAGCCTCTGTTTCGACGATGAGCTGCTCTCTGGTGGTGAATCTGTTTCCTCCAACCATTTCTTCAGGTTTGGAAACAGGAAATAGTCGCAAGGGCTAAATCTGGCGAATATGCTGGATGGGAAAGCAATTCGTAGCGGAATTCGTCGATTTTGGCTATCGGTGCCGGGCACGCGTGAACCCGTGCATTGTCTTGATGGAAGAGCACTTTCACTTTCGCTAAATGGGGACGTTTTTTCTTTAAAATGTTGTTGAAACGGTCCAATAAGGCTGCGTAGTAATCGCCATTGATCGTTTGCTTCGACAGAAGGTAATCGATATGAATTATACCGCGTGCATCCCAAAAAACTGTGGCCATCACCTTTCCGGCCGACTTCACGGTCTTCGCCTTCTTCGGAGCTGGTGAAGTCCATTGTTTTGATTGTTCCTTCGTCTCGGGTGTGAACTGATGGATCCATGTTTCGTCTACAGTAATGAATCGACGCAGAAATTCATCTGGATAACGTTGAAACATCTCCAAACATTGTTTTGAAATCGTCACACGGTCGCGCTTATGGTCCACAGTGAGCAAACGCGGCACCCATCTTGCCGATAGCTTTTTCATACCCAATTGTCCGTGCAAAATTGAAATCACTGTGCCATGTGATAAGCCTGTGGCCTCAACAAGCTCGCGCACTTTCACTCGTCGATCAGTCAAAACAATGAACTTTATCAATGGTTTCTGGCGTAGCAGCCTCAATTGGACGTCCCGAACGAGGTGCATCACATGTGGATGTACCACGGTTAAATTCATTCACCCAATTTTATACAGTCGCAAACGCTGCAGATGTACTATGAACATTATCTAACTCGGCTTTGATTATTTTGGCGTTAAAACTTTTATATGTAGATGTTTGATCACGAAATTCATTTTTTTCCATTTTTCAAAAAATACAAAGGTTATATCGTTTTAATTATCTCTACAGAAATGAAACCACGCGATGAATTGTGCTCAAAATTTGACAGTAATCAGCTGAAAGATGCTACTTGTCAAAATGTAATGTGACATGACACTGCGAGTGCAGTCTGACAGATTTTCTAAGAAGTTATTGACTTGCCCTCGTACAATAAATTAACGAAAATCAATAAAAGTTGACAGCATAAGATGTAAATTAAGGAAAATAGCGGGAGCGTATAGATTGTAAGTTCCGAGAAATTTAGTGTTATAGTGCATAATAAAAATTCTAGGACGACTAATATCTCAAAAAAAATATTGATTTATCTAAAAAATGTTTTAAACAAAAGTAATAGCGTTTTAAAACAAGTTATCAGATGATGATATTAATTTGACCTTGAAATGATCTTGGGAAGTGCTTTCAAGGTTCATACAAAAATCTTAAACAAAACTTTCTATTTTTCATAGCATATCTTTATAGCTGACGTTGGGACATTTCTAAAACACTGATCACAAACTTTTTTTTCATAAGAACTTTCCGAGTTATGTCATTTGAAAGTTATAATACCAACATTAGTATCACCCAAGGTGTATCGCATGGAGATTGCACGGTCGGATTTACACCTTTCTGTGACAATCACAATTTACACCTTTCGCGACAATCAGCATACGCTTTGCGTAATGCTCTAATTAATTACATCGCTTAACATATCTATAATTGTGTTAAAACGTATTTAATCGTGCTAAATAACGTGATTTATAATGATAAGAAAGAAGTGTAAGGAAAATTGCAGCTAAAATAACATTTTTGGATAATGTAGATGCGATGCGGCGAGACATATAGAACCGCCATGCCAGACTATGTCAGTCGACGAGCGCTTCTTTCCCCTGCCCGCGCACCGCCGCGGCTGCAGCTCGAATGTGATCGTCCTTCGAATTCGCGCGGCGCGGCTTAATCGTATATTGAGCTTAGACATTTTCTTTTCTAATTCGAAAACTATAGCAAGTACCTCAAAATGGTATAAGAATTTTTTATTCTCTTTAATCCATTCTCCCAATATGGCCACGATCCATTTTACGAGACACCCTGTATGTACATATATATAAATATATTCAATGTTCGTCAATTAAAAGTTTGTTTACCGTTTTTATTTTAAAATATTTTATTTTGTCTTATGCGTGCGTGCGCGCGTATTATGTCTCGTCTTATGTTAAAGTATGTAATAACGTAATTACAATAATATAATATATTCCATTATTCAACGTAAAACCGTATACGTCAGTTTTCACTAAATTTGAAATTTCTTGGAATCTTTAAAATATACCAGATAGCAAACACAGGTCACTTTGACGTCAAATTCTGGTCATGGTGGTACGAGGGTGGTCCCAGAAGTACCC